>NC_133618.1:317596291-317712281 GCF_048593235.1 Sminthopsis crassicaudata
CAAACTTTAACATATTATATGAATGATAGTTATTAATATTAGTCAAGTCAACTCTTGGATATTCCTCAAACTGTACAACATAGGCAACTGCTTTCTCTGGGCCTAATTCTACATCCATTTCCCTAAGGTCAGATGGACATCTAATGCTTAACCAGTCATCCCAGAAATCATATTTGTTTTGAACAACTGGAGAGGTAGAACGTACCACAGCTTTCTTTGCATTTAACTCAGCCCCCTATTTAATAATTTTCTTCCTATAAGATCAGTGAGATCAGCCAAGTACATAAGTCTTGCCTACTTTCTGAGCATGGGCAAAAATGGGTCAGCTGAGCTTTCAGCAGCAGCTCTATGGAGGATCTCGAATACAAAACACAGACTATGTTATTCATCTCGTAGGCCTTCCTTCTGATTCAAATTTTTGCACAATTTCTATCATGTTTATTCTTCTGGATTGTGCAGTGTAATTACTGACCACATGTCAAATGAGATCTCCTGGAGTCCTAGGAGAGTGGCCAAAAGGGTCCCAATATAGTCTGCTTTCTTTTCACAATTCAAACTCCAGGGACAGGCCTGCTTAGAAATGGTTTTGTCAGAGTTAGAGTGAAAAATGCTTTTAATTTCCAAAATAGTCATTTAACAGAGATGAATGTAGTCCCACACTCTGCTTTCCAGAAATTAATGTCATTCATCTATACATCATGAATTGGTCTGGCAACTTTCTGATAGAAAAAGAAAAGAAATGAAAAGCTTATTTATCCCTTTCAGAAAATGGACTAAAGAAGATTATTTAAGATTTTTTTAAAAGGGTGAGTAGTAGGCAGATATTATGGTAGTGTGGCTGATTTCCCTGGGGAGCCAGCATAGACCAGAGTACAGACATTACTCAGAACAAAATTAAAATTTGACCAAAATAAATAAAAATATGATAAAGCATTTTTGTTGTTCACTTGCTCAGTCATATTCAATTCTTCTTAACTCTAGGGACCATATTGTGCAGGGAGTTTTCTTGCCAAAAATATTGGAGTGGTTTGCTGCTTTCTTTACCAGTGGATTAACTGAGGTTAAATTCACACAGCTAGTAAATGCCTGAGGCAGGATTTGAACTCAGAACTTTTATATTCCAGGTCCAGTGCTCTATCTACTGAAGCATAAAACAGATTATGTTAATTTGTAGTTTTCTAAATCAAGATGAGGCCCATAGGGATCCTTACATAAGGTTTAGTCACTCCTATTTATATTTGAGCTTGACGCATTGATGATTAAAGAAGTATCACTAAGAAAAAAGGTAGAGAGTTCAAAGGATCAATCAAGAATTCAATTATTTCTGAGCCTGAGTTCTCTTAATAATGACAAATTGGTCTACAAAGGTGAAAACCAAGACTAGTGAAGGTTTGTGTCATGTATTTCCCACCTGGGGAAAAAAATTATTTTGGAGAAAATCTTCACTGAGAGACAGTCTTCACTTGCCCTAAGGTGACTTACTCTAAGTAAGAATAGGTACCTAATCAGCTTCTAACAAAAGGAAATGGATCTGAGTAACCTGAGAAATCTGTTTTGTTCTACCAATAGCTACTGTGTACATGGCGTTATTGTATGTACTGCTGATTCATAAGTAGTAATATACTAGTCCGTACCCTCAAGGAACTTACATTATAGTGATGGTATTAGTAACAGGATATATAGCATATATACAGATAAACAAATAAAAAGATTAGGGGGTACAAGAAAAATATAGGATGTCTTAAATGTTAGTTTTTAGCTTAGAAATGTACTTCTTCTTCTTAGGATCGCCCATATATGAGTCAAAGTTTTTTATTCCAAATTATTGGATGAACTTTAAAAATGTAAATAGCTTTGGGAATTTCATCATACTCATGAAAGACTAATTAATACTGAGGTATACATGACTAATAATAAGATTCTTTACAGAAAACCAGTTTTGCAACCACAAAGGATACTATTTTGTAATTTTGCCTCTGAATAAGGTTAGGACAGTCAGAGAAGATGTCAGTTGATGACATAACATAATAAGTTCTTGGGCCCCACAATAGTCAACTTACTGTAGTAGGAAGGGCCCCGGCCCTGTATTTAAAATTATCCATTTGTATGACTTTGAGAAAGTTACTTCCTTCTGGGACTCCTGGGTTTCCTCAGCTTCAAAGTGAAAAGTTAAACTAAATGATCTCTAAAGACCTTCTTTAATCTAACTTGCATTAATTAATGAGTAGTTATTAATTGCTGTTAAAAAGAAATGACCAACTATTCCAGGATCTTTGCCAAGAAAACCAAAGATAGGGTCACAAAGAGTTGGACACAACTGAAATGGCTGCACAATAACAATAGAGAAAATATATACATGAGAAAACAATATAGAAAATTCTAATTGCATTTCTAAAGAAAAAGTTGTTTTTAAATACTTGTCATTCTTTTATAATTTCTGAAATTCTTTCTGCTTTCTTTGGTTGTTTTGTTATTGTTCAGTCATTTTTCAATAATATCTGGCTTTCCATGATCCCATTAGAGTTTTTTGTGGCAGAAATACTTGAAGGGTTTGCCATTTCCTTCTCCAGCTCATTTTACAAATGAGGAAACTAAGGTAAACAGGATTAAGTGACTTGTTCAGGTCACACAACTAATAAGTATCTGAGGTCAAATTTGAATTCAGGAACCTGTCTTCTTGTCCCTAGGCCTAATTAAATACTGCACCACTTAGCTGCTTTCTCCTTCAAGGTTAAAAGATGATTTTTTTTTCTTCTAGATTAATTCCCCTTAATTAATCATTAGGCAGATTTACTTTTGCATTTTTTCCAAGTTTCTTGTAGAGCATATTGATAGTGCTATTGGAATAGGTCTTAGGTAGAACTACTTTGATGGTTAAAATGCCTGGGGTTTTTTGAATTTTTAATTGGATGAAACATTATGTAATACCACGAAGACCTTAGGGATTTTCATTTTACTTGATATAAACCAGTAGTTCTCAAAGTATAGTTGGAAGACCCTTAGTGTACCCCATACTTCTTTGGGGGTCCACTAGATCAAAACTATTGCAATAATAATAAAAATATTTTAATTTCTAATATAATAAATATTAATAGCCATGGACCCACATACATCAAAGTTCTGGTAGATATCTTCAATAATTTTAAAGAATATATAGAGATGGGGCAGCTAGGTGGTGCAGTGGATAGAGCACCAGCCCTGAAGTCAGGAGGACCTGAGTTCAAATCTGGTCTCAGACACTTAACACTTTCCTAGCTGTGTGACCCTGGGCAAGTCACTTAACCCCAATTGCCTCAGGGAAAAAATATATATAGAGATGCTGAAACCAAAATGTTTGAGGACTGTTATTATAAACTAGGCAGTGTGCTACAGTGATTAAGAACACTTAGGGTCATAAAATAGCAACAATATTTTAAAAACAATTAAATGACTTTCAAAAAAACTTGGGAATTCTGAGCAACACAATGGTCAATCATAACTCTGTAACACTTGTGATGAAGCATGCTACCCATCTCTAGCTAGAATAGTGAGTGTGGATTAAGACAGATTATTATTTTTATTTTTATTTTATTTTATTTTATTTTTGAAAAATGGAGGGAAACAGGTTTGATTGTGGCGATTGTGCTAGCACCCTGGATATCTTAGAATCAGCTGGAGTCAGGATAAGCAAAAGTCTTTATTCTAGGTCTTTATCGGTAGAAGTGAAGAAAGTGGGCCCATAGGATCTCTGTGACCTCACCTCCGCTCTCTTGCACAAGTGACCCTGGCTAGTCTTCCTGCACCCCTAGTCTCTCCCACAATGCTCTGTATACACCAAAGGATTGGGCCATCACAGGATAGTGGGAAGGGCCATTTTCTAAGCATATTCTTATAGAGTATTGTCCAGCAATTAGCCTCAAGTGCTCGATTGTCCGACCTCAGTGCATTGACTCAAGAGTTTCAGCCCTTCACATTTGACCAATAGGAAATTTGTTTTCCTTGAATTATCCATGCTTGTAAATATGTTGTTTTCCTTGCTTCATGGGAAATAGAAGAGAAAAAATGCAAACCCTAAAAATAAAACAAAATTGAATTTTTTTTTCAAAAGCGTATTAGTGTCAGAGGACTCCAGAGATTCAAATCCTGTTTCTGACACTTACCATGTGACTTTGGCCAAGCAGGTCTGCCAGAGGCAAGATTATTTGTAATATTCCTTCTTGCTCCAAATCTTATGATCCCAGTATTTGTTGTCATTGAGAACCCAAGAATAGGATTTTTGTTGAAAAGGAAAGAAAATAGACTGCGCACGTGTCCAGAAAAAAAGTGACTGTTTTGAACATCAAAATCTCATTCAAAAGAAACCAGAAATGAAAGCTGGGAGATTTATGAAAGCAGATGAGATTATAGAATACAAGACAGGGCTGGAAAAGACCTTTAGACTGTCTACTCTAGTTTTGCCTCCTTCCCCCTTCACTTTATAGGTGATGAAATGGAGTCCCAGAGACAGGAATAGACTTAAAAATCACCAATGGGAATCAAACAGTTCAAGGGGTGATGGTTGACTCTTTGTGACCTCATTTGAAATTTTCTTGGCAAAAATACAAGAGTGGTTTGCCATTTCCTTCTCCAGTTCATTTTACAGATGAGAAAACTAAGGCAAACAGCATTAAGTGACATGCTGAAAAATAATTGTATGGAAATGTATAAATATATTTTATTTAATGTATACTTTAACATATTTAACATGTATTGGTCCATCTGCCATCTGGGGGAAGGGCTGGGGGGAAGGAGGGGAAAAAATTGGAACAAAATGTTTTGCAACTGTCAGTGCTTAAAAATTACCCATGCATATATCTTGTAAATAAAAAGTTATAATAAAAAGTGACATGCTGAGAGTCTATAGCTGGATTTGAACTCAGGGAGATGAGTTTCCCTGATTCCAAGCTCATTCTGCCACTTTATTGCTTATTCTCTGACACTAATTAGCCAGCTATTCTTGGGCAGGTCACAAAATCTATTTGGTCTTCAGCATCTTCATCAGTAAATTGAGGCAGTTGGATTATGTAGTTTACTATCTGAAACATAGTGGACATTTAATAAATGCATTTTCAACTGATTGACTACATGATTCCCTTCAAGTTCTTTAAAGGTTTAACATTCTGTTAAAAGGTTCTCTAGATTATTTTATCTAAAAGATCAGGGTCATTATGTAAAAGAATTCCAACCTGTGAATATGTGGGCTCTGGGTTGTATTTCAGGGCTTTTATGTAGCCTTAGATTATAGTCAATTTATCTTCCTAATGATGTTTTCATTTAAACTAATCCCAGTACTCATTTGCCAACAAATATTAGCATGATAAGATTTCTTAGACTTAGTCTCAGGCCTCTGGTACTTCTGTCAGAGACCTAATCCTAGTTTATGGTGAATATTTCATATACTTTTCCGTTTTAGTCTCTGAAAAAAGCTGCTCAACCACATTCTTAGTCTTTTCTTGTGTTGGTGCAACCCGCAAAGATGAGAAAGAATTTGTTACACTAGTGGATAGAATGTTGGATCTGAGTGAAGAATTGAAGTGGAATCCCACCTCAGCACTTGCTAGCTATATGACCCTGAGCAAGTCACTTAATCCTATCTCCCTCAGTTCCCTCATCTGTAAATATGTAATAGCCACCTCTCAGGTTGGTTGTGAGAGTGAAATGAGATAATTTTTGTAAAATGCTTTGCAAACCTAATTTTTTTATACAATTGTTTGTCATTACAATTAGAATGTAAATTCTTAGAGAAAGGACTTTTTTGCCTTTGTATATCTACCCACAATAGCACAATGACTTGTATATAGTATAAAAATAAATGTGATTTATTTTCAAATCCTACTGAAGAAATCTTTCCTTTTTTAGGGATTATTGCTGTATTTGAATAGGATGGCACCATAAATTTTATTTTAAAAAAGCTACAATAGTCATAGAAACTAAAAGGAACATCGTATAATCAGATTCTGATCATATGAAGGTATAGCTAATTCATTTTCTCAGCCAATCAAATTGCTTCCTTCTGATTTAATCAGAGAAAAGGGTTTGTTTTCTATAAAGGTGTCAGGGCATAGGGGTGCATCTTTTCTCATAGTTTAATACCTTAACATCTTGAAATAACTTTCTGGGTTTTCTGAGCTACAGTGGCTTCCCTGTATATTGATGATTTGAAGTTTGTCCCAAGTAGGGATGGTAATCATCATCATAATAATACTATAGTAGTAGTAATAACAAATATTTATATGATCCTTATTATGTTCCAGGTACATTTAACTTTAGCATTGAAGCAGTAGGCATCTCTACCTGCTGTATTGTTCCCAGAGCTGGCCTTGGAATCAAGCCTAGCTTGGAACCCAGGTTTTATTACAAATCCAATATTCCTTCTAGACCTGCATCTCTCAAGTACAACCCTCCCCACCCCCAATCCTTAGCCACTAACTCATATTACCTTCCCTCTGCAAAATGAGCAGTTTTCCACACATCCACCTACAGCTTTGTTTAAAAGGAGCACTCATTCAGTGACTCAAGAGATTCTTCTCCCACTAATTATCTCCACCCTCCACCCGCTTCAAATGTATCATATTCCCTGACATGAGGTTTGCCTTATCCAGCTGGATCCATCCAGAATACCAGAGGGTTTGGGCTGGAAGGAACATCAGAGATCAACTAATCTAAGTTCAGCCCCTTCATTTGACAGATCCAGGGCACTAATTCTTCGATTTCATCTAAACTGCAATCTCTCCTTTATCCAGCTTGGTCAGGTAGTTTCCCTCCTCTATTTGGGATCTGAGCTTGCCCAAGCATGTGAGACAATAACTACAAGATGCTGCTGCTGAGGATCAACTTATAGCTCTTATACATCCTTTTAGTACTGTTGTCTTAGGTCTATTTGAGGAATGCAAATGAATACTAGGATTAGCTTAAATGAAACTAATATTAGGTAAATTGGCTGCAGTCCTAGGCTTCATGAGAGCCATAGAATGCAGCCTGAAGCCACATTTATTCACTGTTTGAGATTGTTCTTCTCATTGAGATTGTCATTTAGATAAAATAATCTAGGGTTAAGTCCTAGTCACAGAAGAAGAGTAAGACCTTATTCCCTCTTTTTACATATAAAGATGCTGAAAACCAAAAGGGTTGAATGACACCTCTAAGATCACCCAGAGCAGAGGCTAAATCCACCTCTTAATCTCACGCCTTTTTAAGTTATTTGTGTTCTTTGGAAAATAGGGGAAGAAAATCAGTATCTAGATGAGACCTCAGCAGAGCAGAGTCCAGCAGAGACTAGTTAACCATTCAGAAAGTAATTAACTGACACTCTGAGAATAGCAGGAGTAGACTCATCAAGAGGAAAAGGATGACATAGTTAAAGACCTCAGAGTCATTGACAACTCAGAGGAAAGAGTTATCCTTCATATATTTGACATGTTCCTCCTGAATGTGCAACTCTCTATATTCCATATATATATATATATATATATATATATATATATATATATATATGTATATATATATATATATGTGTGTGTGTGTGTGTGTGTGTATGTGTGTATATGTATTTGTGAATCTGTCCCATATTTATAAGAAGGAATATTCCTTTGCCACTTTTCTTACTATGATATTTCATCAAATGCCTTTGAATTACTGTTGTCTTCTTGCTGACCATTAAAAATAAATTTCATTGGTAAGGCTTATAAACTATGGTTTGAGGGGATGATGATCCACAAAATCCACAAAGGGTAATAATTTCCTAGAACTGAGTTTCTTTAACTGGGAGTCTTGACCCCACATCAGGTCTCATAATTGAATGTAGGAGTCACAAAATTATGATTTATTATCAGTAAATGTTTGATTTGTATATCTATTATACACATACATACATGTATATAGATAGATAGATATAGAAAAAATATGCACATACACATGCAATCTGGATCACATGAAAATTTCTTAGGTGAAAAGGAGTAGCAAGTGGAAAAAGCTTAAGAATTCCTGTGAATTTAGAGGTTCTTCCAGATGCTACATAAGTAAATCCTAAGTACATATGAAGTAATATTATACAATTTCAAGACAATGTATTAAAAGCTGGGGGAACTGGGAAAATCTCACTTTAGGAAGAACCTCCTGAATTGTATTTTGAAGTCATCAAGGGACTCTACAAAGTAGCAATGGGGAAGAATGTATTCCAGAAGTTGCAGGAGATAGAATGTTGTATGTAGAGAGCCCTTTTGATTGGAATGGAGTGTAAAATGGGATAAATATGAAATAAGAATGGAAATGGAAATGAGAACCAGATGTATAAGTCTTTGAGTGTCAGGGCCAAGGATTATATACTTTATCCCAGAAGCAAAAGGTGCCATTGGTGATAGAAGTGTAGAAGTGAATAGAAGAGCCCTGGTTCCATCTATGTTATAGGAATGCCATATTGGCAGCTCAATGGAAACTGGATTCAAGAGAGAAGAGACAATACCATGGGACCTAATTAAGAGGTTATTACAAACTTGCATTCATATTTATGGATTGGATGCATAGTTCTTTCCTTGAGTTCTAGGGGTAATGCTTTGGGTATGCACTCCACACTGGAGCTTGTTAGAAGCCCTCAGTAGTAATCACATGAACAACAGCTCATGTAAATCAAAGAATGTTATACATGAAATATATTAGACTTTCAGTAAGGTGTTTGATAAAGTCTCTTATAATCCTTGTGGACAAGATACATAAAGCTATCTTTTATAGATAGGCTGGGCAATAGAACTTTAAGTGAATTTAGAATTCTCTTAACAGTGGTAATTCATGAATCAGTGAATAAACATTTACTAAATATCTGTTAGGTATCAAGCATTGTGATAAGCTCTGGAGATATTAAAAAGAGACAAAAAATAGTCTCTATCCTTAAGACAATCTAATGGAGGGAACAAAATACAGTTAAATGTATACAAAGCAAGTTACATATAAGAGAAACATAAAACAATAGAGGGAAGGAATTAAATTTAAGAGAGGTTGAGAAGGACTTCCAGTGAAAGGTAGAATTTTAGTTTAGACTTAAAGGAAGCCAGGAAAGTCAACCTTAAGAAATCTCCTTAGTGAAGTGTTTCAGGGATCTGTTTTTGTTCAATGATCTAATGATGTTTAACATTTTTATCTATACAAAGAACCAGGACTTTTGCCATTGCAATACAAAATTAGGGTAACCAGTTCTGCTTCTACCATTTCAGTGTTACTAACTGCTAAATTGGGATGGTCAAAGCTTAAAAGTAACTTCCATGGCTCAGGAGCTAACTATCATGGGCATAACAGAAGTTGAATGGAATCCTCTGTCCTTAATCCATTAAGTGACTTTCCCAGCATCATGCATCTAGTAAGTGTCTGAAGCAGAATTTGAACTTGACTTGCTAGTTCCACATCCCCATCACCTCCACCAGGCTGCCTGTGCTGAGCAGTATGATTTCTAGTAGCTTACAGTGCAGCCTATTGTGCAAGATCCTCCCCAAGGACACACATGGCCCTAAGGAATACAGACACAGGTACACAGAGAAGGCCTCCGAGGAAACCAGACTCATGTCCCCAGGGCTATGTGGTCCTGCCACATACGCATCTCATTTGGCTCTCTTATTCTCTTTCTTGACAACACAGATGACTACTTAGAAACACCATCTCTTAAGAACAGAGCTATTCCTTTCAGTGCCCTACCTGGTGCTTCCTTCCACTGCTCCTGACCATCGGGGTTTCTCTCCAGGGCAGTCGCAGCTCTTGTATCCCATGTGATGCATCCTGTAAGCTGTATGCTGCATTCTGGGTGTCAGATACTCAGAAAGTTCTAGTGGAAAAAACCAAACCCTGTTCTATGAGTGGGGAGTCCCAAGTTCTGAATCTTCATTCTAATTCTGCCATTATCTATTTATGTGATTTTACAACTCTCTCAGTCTTGGTTCGCTCATCAATAAAACAAAATTCTTGTACTAGATAATTTCAAACGCTCATTCTGCCTCTGTGACTTATGATCTAAGTGGCTAATATACCCTCTCAGGCTGGTTTTCCTTTATATCCAATTTTCTGCAGGTCTGTTCCAGGGTCTCTAGAGAATTCTTCTTCCTCCTCCAGAATCTTTTACAGCAATTAGAGTGGCACAGACCTCTCTGGGAACTGAACTTCTTCTGGAAGCTGCTCAGAGACCTCTGGGGTTGCCCAGGGTAACATATTGTACTGTCTCACTGCTGGTTGTCCTCTGATTTTTTTTTGACATGGTTCACTGAGGCAGGATAGAGGACCATTAACATTCCCAGAATCATAGGGTCACAGGATCTTAGATTTTGGGCTGGAAGGGACCTCGGAAAACATTTAACTGAACATCCCCCATTTTATATATGAAGAAACTATGCAGAGAGAAGGCAAATGATTTCCAAAATCACTCAGATAATATGAGAAATAAAATTTTGAATCATGTCTCTTGATTTCAGAACAAATCCCCATTCCATTGTTTCATGCTACATCTTCAGAAATAATAATCACAGTCTAGCATGGTGGTGTACATCCATGCTATTTAAAATATGGAGATTAGTGGGTCTCTTGAGCTCAAGAGTTTTGAGTTCATCGGATGTCTACAGTAAGTCTAGGATCAATGTGAGTCCTCTGGAATACAGAGCCACCAGGATACCTAAGGAGGGGCTGACCAGCCCAAACTGGAAACAGAAGAAGCAGGTCAAAGCTTCCATGTCCACACGAGTGGCTACTGCACTTCCATCCCGGAGAGATAGGGAGAACTAGTGGTAAAATAGCAATAACAGAAACCACTTCAATTTATATAGAAATTCAATGTTTATGAAGCACTTTACTCAAAACAGCTCTTTGAAGTAGTATGATTATCTTCATTGTATAGAGGAGATTAAATGACTTACTTATGGTCATACAGTTAGTAAGAAGAGAAGGAGTGGAGACAATGAATAACTATTCATGCCCAAAAAGTTATCAAACTGTGCATACCCTTTGACCCAGCAGTGCTACTACTGGGCTTATATCCCAAAGAAATACTAAAGAAGGGAAAGGGACCTGAATGTGCCAAAATGTTTGTGGCAGCTCTTTTCATAGTGGCTAGAAACTGGAAAATGAATGGATGTCCATCAATTGGAGAATGGTTGGGTAAATTATGGTATATGAAGGTTATGGAATATTATTGTTGTGTAAGAAATGATCAGCAGGATGATTTCAGAGAGACCTGGAGAGACTTACACGAACTTACATGAAAGTCTCTCTCTCTCTCTTTTGTCATAAGAGTTTACAATTTATGGAATATTTTTCTCACAACAAGCCTGTGAGGCAGATATTACATATATTGTTATCTTCATTTTAGAGATGTGGAACACTTAATTTGATTTGATTCCTTTCTTTAAAAAAATTGTTTTTACAAGCATTTAAATCTCTCTCTTTCAATGCCCTCTCAATAGCATAATAAATCATAAAACCATCATAACAACTATGCCTAGTCCAGAATAAAAAAACAAATTTCCACTTTGGTTCCATCCAAAAACATACATCTTATTCTGTATTTTATTTCTCTGGCAGGAAGTAGGTGGTGTGTTTTATCTTCAGTCCTTTGGATCTATGATTTATCATTATGCCTCTCAGAGTTCTGTCTTTCAAAGTTGATTGTCTTCTATAAAATTATTTATTCTATAAATTGTTCTCTTAATTTTACTAGAGGTGAGTAAGTGGCACAATAGATAGAGAACTTAACTCAAAAGACCTGAATTCAAATCCTCCTTCAGACACTTATTAGCTGTGCGACACTAGAAAAGTCAATATCTCTCTGCCCCATTCTCCTCAACTATAAAGTAAAAAAAATAATAGCATCTACTTCCCAAGATTGCTATTAGGGTTAAATTAGATAATATTTGTTTTTTTCTTTTAATTTAATTTTTTATTATAGCTTTTTATATATAAACCATATGCATGGGTAATTTTTCAATATTGATACTTGCAAAACTTTCTGTTCCAACTTTTCCCCTCCTTCTCCTCACTCCCTCCCCTAGATGGCAGGTAGTCCCATACATATTAAACATGCTAAGGTATATGTTAAATACAATATATGTATACATATTTATACAGTTATCTTGTTGCACAGGAAAGATCGGATTTAGAAAGAAGGTAAAAATAAACTGAGAAGAAAAAATAAAAATGCAGGCAAACATTAACAGAAAGAGTACAAATGCTATGTTGTGGTCCATACTCATTTCCCAGGATTCTTTCGTGAGTGTAGCTGGTTCTATTCATTACAGATCAATTAGAACTGATTTGGATCGTCTCATTGTTGAAGAGGGTCACGTCCATCAGAATTGATCTAGATAATATTTGTAGAACACTTGGGCATGTAATAGACACTAAATAAATGCTTGTTTCCCTTCTTATTTCCTGCACATATAATTCAGCATCAATTCAAAGAAGTCTTCCCACTTTCTTTTGAAACTCTCAATTTTATCAATTCTTTTGGCACAAAACATTTCTTATATTCATATATAACAATTTGCTTCTTCTTGTTCGGTTGTTTCAATCATGTACAACTCTTCATGAACCTCTCTGGGATTTTCTTGGCAGAGATACTGGAGTGTTTCCTTCTCTAATTCATCATACAGATGAGGAACTGAAGTGACTTATGCACATTCATACAAGTTTCTGAGGCCAGATTTGAACTCATGAGGGTGAATGTTTCTGCTTCCAAGTCCACTGTGTGACCTAAGTTGTCCAATGCTTAACCATTCCTTAATAGATGAGCACCCCATTAATTTCCAGTTTGGCTGCTATTGCAAGAAGAATGAATACACACACACACACACACACACACACACACACACACACACACACACACAGAGTAAGACTACTAGTGGCAGTCAGAGTATGCACTGTTTAGTAACTTTGGGGCATATTGCTTTCCAGAATGGCTAAACCAAATCACAATTCCACTAACAGTGCATGAGTTGATTGTTTTCTCACAGCTCCTTTCACATTCCTCATGCTCTCTCTTATCATTTTCCCAATCTAATGAGTTTGAGGTAGAACCTCAAAGTTAATTTAATTTGCATGTTTCTAATTATTAGTGATTTGCAGCATTTTTCACATGGTTATTGATAGCTTGGATTTCTTCCTTTGAATGCAAGGTACCAAGAACTATAATAATAATATACAAATCAAAACAACTCTAATATTTCATTTCACATCTATCAATTTGATTAAAGAATGAAATTAAAGCATTTGAAGCTATATAATTGTTGCTATTATCATTATTTTATGTAGCAGAGATGATCAGGAGACTGATACTCTCAATAGCAATTTTTTGGATTCTCCAAACAATTTAATATTTGAGGGTACATCTCCTAGGGATCTAGTCATACTCCCTAGTCTTGCTAAGAGGCATGTATCCTTGTCTCTTGCTGGAAAGACCCAGTCAATTCTGATTGGTCCCCAGGGTCAGGAATTGCATCATATTAATGAACAACTGAGAGTCAGGAGGATAAACCTCTATTTCCTTCCTCCTCATCCCACTTTTTCTATCATAGTGAACTATAAAATAACTCTTCTCTTTTTTGAACTTCTCTCCCTTGAATTTTCATTACAGCAAGATTGAGAGTAAGAAGTTTGTTTTTTTTCCTGACTATTACTCCTTCTACAATTAATTGCTTTTCCTTTTAGTACTATTGTTCCTATTATTATTATAATTATTATTAGAAATCGATCCCAAAGAACTGTTTTTCAAAAAAGGAAAAGAACCTATGTATACATAGCAGTTCTTTCAGTAGTGGCAAAGAATTGGAAATTGAGGGCATTTCCATAAAATGGGGAATGACGATTGTGATCTAATACTACTTTGGTGTAAGAAATGATGATCAAGATGCTCTCAGAAAAACATGAAAAGACTTACATGAACTGATGGAAATGAAATGAGCAGAACCAGGAGAACATTTTATACAGTAACAGGATATTGTATGATGATCTACGATGTTTCATGTAGCTTTTCTAAGAAATACAAGACAATTATATGAGACTTTTGATGAAAGGCACTATCCATCTCTCCAGAGAAAGAATTGGTAAATCAAAGATAACTTTTTTCTTTATTTTCTTTATTTAGGGGGGATGTCTGACTTCTTTCACAGAATGACTTGCGTGGAAATGTGTTTTGCATGAGTACACATGTATAACCTAGATCAAATTTCTATGAGGGATGGACAGAAAAAAATTGGAATTCAAATTTTTAATGCTAAAATTGGAATTTAATTTTTAATGCTAAAATTGTTTTTTATATTTAATTAGTAAAATTACACATTAAACAAGAATTTTAAAATTTATTATTAGAAAATGGGACTAGATCTTTGATTTCATTGGCATATAGGTAACGCTGTGATGATGGGGAGCCTCTTCCATCTTTGCAAGTCAGCATTATTGTTAATAATAATACTAATGTTTACTTAGTCTAACATCCTATTTATTGTCTTATTGCCATTACTCTTGGCATCCCAGGTACTATGGTATCTTTTCAGGGAAGTAGTAGCTCCTGCACCTGCATCTCTCAGAATCTCCTTATAGATGACATTGTAAAAGCAAGATCCTAACCTCTTCCCCCATGCAAATTAAGTTCATTTTTTTAAAGGGGATTAAC
Source organism: Sminthopsis crassicaudata (assembly GCF_048593235.1). Classification (NCBI taxonomy): domain Eukaryota; kingdom Metazoa; phylum Chordata; class Mammalia; order Dasyuromorphia; family Dasyuridae; genus Sminthopsis; species Sminthopsis crassicaudata. Next base: position 317,610,945 of record NC_133618.1, read on the forward strand.
ACATTACTCAAGACTTGATTGACTCAGAAGACTAAAGTTTCAGGCTGTTGACATTATTTTCACTCCACCTAAGTACAAAGCAGACATGAGCAGTTCTAGGGACACTAGTACTTAGCTGACTGATTGCAGTTTGATAATTTAGCCCAAGGAAGCATCACTCAGCTAAATCAACTTGAAATGTTCTCAGTGTTTATCCTTGTTAATTATCCTTCCCTTGCTCTTCATCTATGATTTGGTTTTCAACTATTTTGGTGACTACTGAATATCTAACATGTCTCATTTCCCCCCAATAATAAGCTATCAATGGTCTGATCTGAGTCAGGACCAGGCCAGAAAAATGAGAAGCACTGGCAATGGAAGTTTTAGCCAGTCAGGGAAACTACTTGAAAAAATATATGGAGTATCATTTCTAAAGTTAATAACCATTTTAAAAGTATTGCTTTGTATTATTTACTAAAAGAAATGTGTATCTGTATTTCTTTCTTCCTATGTCATATTTTATGCTTATATACTATCCCTTTGCCCAGCTCTCACCATTTTCAAGAACGGCTATTCTTGGAGTCAAACTATAATGCACCAAGTTTCATTTGGCCTGTCAGATGTTTTTGAGGTTTTGTGGAAAATGTTTTTTTTCTCCTAGCAGGAATTCTCATGCTAGAGCTGATTTTCATTTTTTCAAGAGACTCCTTTTTCCCCTTCTCTTTTTAAATTAAATAAGTTGATAGAAAATTCAATTCTTTACTCTTATGAAAGCTTGTCAAGTTCAGCTTAGAGCAGTGACTAAACTATATCTACAGAGACATTTTCTTGCAGTGACTGTTGATTTAAAATTAGTCTTAAAATTGTAAAAGCTACAATTTAATGCATTTTACTGCATCCTGGCAAAAGAACTTTAGAAAATCAGTCCCTGGCACTTAGAAGTATGTTTTTGAGATTATAGACTATTAGGTAAAAAGGGAATCAAAAGTCACTGAAGTCAAAACTGACCCAAGACTTGAATCCATTCATCCGTTTTCTTAGCAACTATTCAATAATAAATAAAAATGGATGAAAAAAGGTCTCTAAGTGTTTATTTTGTTCCAAGGATTGTACTGAGGGCTACACAATAGAATCAAGCAAGACAAGGCTATACCTTCAAGGTCCTTACATTTTTATAGGGGAAACAATACATAGAAAAGAATTAGATTTGGATATGGTGGTAAAGGATAGTATGGTTTGAAGATGGCCAAGAAATAATATGGTAGTATGGTTGTGGGCAAGAAAAAAAATTCAAGTCTCATAGTCTAGGACTCCATGTAGGCATTTCATAAGCATGTATGATATGTAGAAGCTGGTAAATCCTGGGAAGTGATGCTAAGACATAGACCCTGACCTTATGGAGTTTACAGAGTCTAGACTGCTTTAGAATAAGTAATCCTTCATCCTCTGACAATTTCTGGTGATAAAGAAATGACTGTGTCCCAAATCACCCAGTTCCATTTGGGAGAGCTCAACAAGAAGATTCATCCTTACAATGGAAGAATGGAAAAGCATTTATTAAGCATTTACTCTGTGCAAAGAACTGTGCTAAATGCCAGAGACACAAATTAGAAAATTAAAAGTTTCTTCTCTCAAGGATTACATTCAAATAGGGGGAAATGACACACATAAAAGGTTTTAGCTACAAGTCAAATGGAAAGATCCAGTAAAGTAATCCTTTCACTGAGTTAAGTCAATGAGATAAATTCTTCTTCCTTGAACCTTGTACCCATTGATCCAAATTCTGGCCTCTGTAATCAGGCAGAAAAAATTAATCCCTCATTCCCATGATAGCTTTTCAAATATCCAATCCTGGTGGGGAGTTTTTCCCAGCCACTTAGCTTACAAGTTTATTGATAATGAACAGATCAATAATCTTGGTTTTTTTGTATCTAACTTTATCCCTCCAAAGCTTAAATTATCCATTTTTCAAACAAGATTTGCAAGTATACAAACCACAGAAGCCAAAGAGACAATACTCTTAAAGTGCTGAGCATGTTCCATTCTACCCCAGACTCTGGCTTTACCACCACCTTCCATATTTCATGCTGTGTGTCTGGTGTGGAGGATTTTTAGGCATTTTAGGCAAGAGATTTAAAGCAAACCTTCAGTAAACAACATTCTGCTCTGTGAAAGTGTTTTAAGAAGGTTCTAATGAACTGAATAATTAATATCAAAATAACTAGGGTTACAGCAAACTTTGTCAGTTACAAGTTGGGTGACTTGGAACAATCTACTTAAATTTTATGCATATAAGTTTAAAAGAGGAAGGAAGGAAGAAAGAAGAGAATGAAGGAGGAAGGGAAAGAAAGAAGGAAGGAAAGAAGAAAGGAAGGATGGAAGGAAGGAAGGAAGGAAAGGAAGGAAGGAAGGAAGGAAGGAAGGAAGGAAGGAAGGAAGGAAGGAAGGAAGGAAGGAAGAAAGAAAGAAAGAAAGAAAGAAAGAAAGAAAGAAAGAAAGAAAGAAAGAAAGAAAGAAAGAAAGAAAGAAAGAAAGAAAGAAAGAAAGAAAGAAAGAAAGAAAGAAAGAAAGAAAGAAAGAAAGAAAGAAAGAAAGAAAGAAAGAAAGAAAGAAAGAAAGAGGAAGAGGGAGGGAGGGAGGAAGGAAGGAAGGAGTAAAAAGCTTATAGCAAAATTAAATGAAATAATCTATAAAGTGCCAAGTAAACAATGGATTGCTGATAAAATTTAATAATCAGCTCTCTGAAAACATGTAGGTATGTGTGCACATGTTTTTAAGTTCAATTTGCATTATTAATATTTTCTTCATCACTTTATTAAGTCTAGAGACAATTAACAAAGTAATCAAGTCCTGATTTGTAGCATTTGCTTATTTTCCAAGGTGCAAATGCTCACAGAAAATTTAACAATCTCTTGTTAAGTGTGAGGTATTATCATTGCTATTTTTTTAATTTATCATTGTTGCTACTATTAATAATAATAGTTTTCTATGTTCTAAATATGGTTTTAAAAAATGTGTGTGAGCCTCACTTCGCTCAAAAAATCCTCCATTCCCTAAAAAAGGAATTTAGAAAAATTTAAGAAAAGAAATTTAGAAGTTAGAGGCATTATAACATTTTTAAAACACATAGTTAATAACTTCCACTGCCTTAATTACCAGGAACTGAGATACTTTCTGTTTATACTGTCTCCTTAGCTTCCTATTCCTCCAACAAAGCACTAACTTCTGGGTCACAACAGCTTTTCTTTAAATTTCTCTGAAGCTAAATTAAACAGCACCTGTCTTGGCCAAACACACTGAAATCATTTCTCCAAGGGTCTTTTCCTGACTGTTCCTTAAGAGCAGCTAAAAATAACTTCAGGGACAACAGTAAGGAAAAGCCATCTTTGTCATCTTTCTTCAAGCTCCAGATATTGTCTCATTAATTCCTGATATCAAGAGCCCTCTGCAAAGATATAGGGAAATGGGGTCATGACTCTAAGAGTTGATCTGATCTTCTACTCATCAGCACCATCTCAGTCATGCTGGTGCTAAGCCAGTCAGCAATTCTAGGATAAGTCCCACCTATCTGTTCATCTAGCTATATTATAGGACCCTGGATTAACTTTTAAATGAAATCTTATTTCCTTCTGTCCACCCAAACAAAACTTAAAAAATATTATTCACATTGATCCCAAATGATCCTATAAAATCAAAAGAGTCCAAACATCCAGGGACAAACCATGGAGATGAGAAAGTCATTTTGATGAAACTTCTGAGAAATGATAGAAATTCCCTAGCAGTATTTGGTTAGGGAAAATAGTGTCATTATGGATATGGACATAGGACTTCAAATCTATGAGTATTTCCATGTTCATTTTTTGGTGAATTTTTAGAAAATCTTTAACATTCATTTTTATTTCCTTCTCTCCTTTCCCCTTCCCTAAGATTCTAAGCAATTCGATATAAATTTTATATATGTATATGCAATCATATACAATATATTTCCATATTAGTCATGTTGTAAAAGAAGAAACAGAATGAAAGGGGAAAAAGAGTGAACATAGTATGCTTCAATCTTCATTTAGACTCCATCAATTTTTTCTCTGGTTTTGGATAGAATTTTCCAAAATAAGTCTTTTGAGATTGTCTTGGATTATTGCTGCTGAAAAGAGCTAAGTCAATCATAGTTGATCATCATATAGTGCTGCTGATACTATGTACAATCTGCTTCTGCTCACTTAATTTTGCATCAGGGAATGTAAGTTTTTCCAGGTTTTTTTCTGAAATCCATCTGCTCATCATTTCTTATAACACAATGGTACTTCATTACAATCATATAACCCTACTTATTCAGCCATTCCCCAACTGATGGGTAGTCCTTCAGTGTCCAATTCTTTGCTACCACAAAGAGTTACTGTAAATGTTTTTGTACATGGAGGTCCTTTTCTCTTTTTTATTATCTCTTTGGTATGTAGATCAAGTGGTGTGATTGCTAGATCAGAAGGTATGAACAATTTTATAGCCCTTTGGGCATAGATCCAAATTGCTCTCCATAATGATTTGATCAGTTCACAACTCCACTGACAGCCTTATGAGTCCCAGTGCTTAAGTGCCTTTATGCTACTCTGGCTACTGTATTGCTTTCTTAGAGACCCTTATTGGGCTATTATCAAAGCCTCCATAAAAACGCATATAATATTATCAGAGTATGGCAATATTTTGTCAAAGAAAAAATATAAACACAAAAATCTACAATTTAGACTCAATCTGTCAAAATCAATTTTATTTCACTTAATATTAATCTAATATCAACATGTTTCTGAATTGTGATTCTCTGAACCAAAATGATTTCATGTAATATATGTAGGAAGAAAATCACAATATATAAAAATATAGTGCTGGGCTATTCAGAGTAATCAAAAAATTACCACAAACTTATTTTGTTATTATTTTTTCTAGTTCTATAAAATAATTTTTGACAGTTTGATTGTTATGGTACTGAACTAGTAGATCAATTTAGGCAGAATTGTCATTTTATTACCTTTCCTTGACCTATCTATGAGCAACTGATATTTTTCTAATTGTTTATATCTGATTTTATATGTTGAGAAATGTTTTGTGATTGTTCATATAGTTCTTGGGTTTGTCTCATCACCTTCTTTTTGGTTGATTCTCTTCAGTCTGCAGTAAACAAAAAGACCTGCCCACATGGTATACTATTGACATGCCTCATGAGAAATTGATCTTATTATTTAAGATTTCCAGTTGTTCTTTTCCATTCCAGGTATAAGGAGTGAAGTGAATAAGGAGGGAAAAAGTTTGGAGCACAAAGTTTTGCAAGGGTGAATGTTGAAATCTATTTTGGCATGTATTTTGAAAAATAAAAGGTTATTTAAAAAAAAGTATTTTGTCCTCAATCTATCACCCACATATCTAAGGATTTGAGGAAAGACTATTTTTTGTGCTTTTTCTTTGTTTTCCTTTTTTACTTTCCTTTTAATTTTGTGGGGTTTTTAAAGCTTTTTATTTAAAAATACATAGATAATTTTCAATATTTACCCTTGCAGAATTCTGTGTTCCAAAATTTTCTCCCTCCTTTCCCCCATCCCCTCTCCTAGAAAACAAATAATCCAATATATGTCAAACATGTGCAATTCTTATATATATATATATATATGTGTGTGTGTAGATATGTATATCTATATAAGTATATATATATACATATATATATATATATATTTCCAGAATTATTATGCTGCACAAGAAAAATAAGATCACAAAAGGAAAAAATGAGAAAAAAAATGCAAGCAAACAACATGAAAAAAGTGAAAATGCTATGGTGTGATCCACATTCAGTCCCCATAGTCCTCTCTCTGTGTGTACAGATAGCTCGTTTCAACACAAGATCATTAGAACTGGCCTGAATCACCTTGCTGTTGAAAAAAGCCATGTTCGGGAAAGACTTTATAAGAAAATTATTTATCTTAGTATTGTTAGAAAAACTAAGTAGGAGATTTTAATATGCTTCTACCATTTTAATTCTTTATCATAACAGAATCATATCAGCATGGTTTATCAATTTTTCAGAAAAGAGGTGAGCTTTGGGATATGAGAACTGCTCTGGAATTAGTATATTTATATTTTGATTAACTTAATTTGGACAAGTATAGTGGAAAGAGTAATAGACCTGGAGACAGAAGACCACCTGAGTTCCAGGACAAGCTCTACTACTTGTATCACTTGCATGACTAGACTGTGACCTTAGATTTAACATCTCTGTGCTTCAGTTTCCCCCATCTGTAAAGATAATAATGCTTAAGTTGTTCACCCCCAGGCTTGATGCAAAGAGCCCACATTTTAAGAGGCTGTGACACATACTAATTATATGTTATTTTTAAGATCCTGATCAAATTACTTAATCTTTCTCAAAGGAAGCAAGGAAGAAAGGAAAGGAGAGAGGAAGGAAGAAAGAGAAAGAGGGAAGGAGGAAAGGAGGAAAGGAAAGAGGAAGAAAGAAAGAAGAAAAGGCATTTATTAAGTACTTACTATGTGTAACACCATGCTAAATGTTGGGAATGCAAATAGAAAAGTAAGGCTTTTGCTCTCAAGAAATTTACTTTCTCATAAACAAGACAACACATAATGAAGGTTTCAGAGGCAAGACAGTCCCATAGTCCTTAGAGTGCAACAGCAAAGCAAAGGATAAAGCATCTTCTTTAATATCATTTACACAATCATATCAATTTCTGCTCTTAAGCCCTTTGACAGTTCCAAGGATTTTGGTTCTAAGAACACTATTCTCTGTATCTTCACCTACTGAAAAATTTGCCAGGCTGTATTTTTTTTTGGGGGGGGGCGGATTTCTTCCTGGGATGTTGACTGCAAAAACAGTAGAAAGCAGGATTGTTGTCTGAGGAAGGAGGTATTACACTTGCAAAACTCTTGGTGTTACTGGGAAGCGAATGTAAATTGTTAGCACTACTGTCTATCTACCCAGGTTACTTACACCTTCGGAATCTAATACTTAATGTGCAACAAGGAAATGGTATTTACACACATATATTGTATCTAGGTTATATTGTAACACATGTAAAATGTATGGGATTGCCTGCCATCGGGGGGAGAGAGTAGAGGGAGGGAGGGGATAATTTGGAAAAATGAATACAAGGGATAATATTATTTTAAAAAATTACTCATGCATATATACTGTGGGAAAAAAAATTCTAAATAAAAAAAAAAAAAACTCTTGGTGTTACTTACCTGTCAGTAGCAGTTGATATTGGTGCTAGAAAGGAAGGTGGGTTCCTTTTTTACGTGATTGCTTCCTTCAATGATGAGTAGGGCTAGGAGTCTGGAAGCCACTACTATTTCCAAGACTCTTGGGTTCAGGGTCTTGGAATGTCTCCATCAAAGTCTGAGGGAGATAGTGATGACAATTTGCTTTAGCTAGTAGGGACTTCTCTCTTTCCCTCAAAGTGACAGTAAGATCTAAGTCCAAGTCCTTCTGATATATACTACTTTTAAGACCCTGGTGAAATTGCTTAACTTTTTAGTGGCACATAAATGTATATGGAATTTCCTACCCATAAGTTCCTCTTATTAATGAAATTTTGAATCCATTCCCTGTCCTTAAGAGTAATATGTCAATATGAGTTGTTACTAATATGGAAATACTTTAATGACAAGTCAGGCATGGGCGAGCATTCCTAAAACAGGTATAATAGTAGCCTAGCACATTCTCAGTCTACCTGAAATAGTGTCTTTTCATGTGGAGAGACTAGAGAATTGGCTCTTGGGGAATTTTGATGACTTGTTAGGAAAGTTGGGGAGATTGGAGCATGCTTGAACATTCTATAACTGGTTTCAGGGAGCTAACCATGTGGTTGGGAGGACTTTTTTTCTATTAGCTGAATAGCTAGAATTGTCTTTACAAAGATCTGAATCAACTTTGACTGGTCTTTGCTCCATAAATATCTGGAGGAGTTCAGTGATTCTCATAAATAGAGAATATCTCGCTTTGTTCTAGGGATTCAGGGATTCTAGGGATTTAGAGCCTCTGTTTCACCCCTGAGGCCTTCTGGCATCCCGAGGAATTTGATTTATTAATTACTCTTTTTCTTTGTTCTTTTCCATTCTAGGTATAAGGGATGAAATCTCCAACCTTAGGAGTTTCAACAGTTGGAAAACAATCCATCTAGAAGTCAGAATGTAGAATGTAGTTTAGCACAGTGTAGCACTGATGTCCTAAGAAGCAAGGAGACATTTTACGAAGTGATCTTTGGGACTCCCTAGGATACTTCTGGCAATTGGGTTGCTTCTGAACATGGATTTAATGAAACTAATATTATGTAGAAATTGAACTAAGTTATGGACATAATTCCTATGCCCTTTAGACTAAATCTTCTTAAATTGTGGGATCTGATTGATATAGGTCTAGTAACTGAATATGAGATTGTGAAATTATAATTTTTCATAGGTAAATGTTTGATTTGTGAACCTATTTTATATTCCTATATTCTCAGGGTCACATACAAATTTCTAAGGCAAAAAGGGATTATGGGTGAAAAAGTCTAACAAGTCCTAGTTTAGTCCTAGACTAAGATTATGCAGGGACAATTATGCCCTGGAGTGTTTAGAAAAAATGTTTATATATTTGTTCTTGCTACATCTTTGAAGTAAATATCCTTTTTAAGAACCCAATTGATATTAAATAGTTTAATAGAATTGGCAATACAAGTAATCCCTAACTAATTGGGGAAAACACAGCTAATAAAGGCTGGAGCCACTAATATAAAGATGGAGACATTCTAAAAACCTCTCGTGTATCTGGGAATCTTGATGGGGAAATTTAACAGGTCTTACCCACAAAAAAAAAAAAAGGACCAGAGCATGCATTACATGAGAAAGATAAAGGAGAAGGAAGATAGAATCATGAAGAACCACTGACATACAGTGACAACATGAACATTCTGAACATCTGAGAAAATTTAAAAAGGTTCTAAAAATGGAAAAGGTATATCCCTGAAAGCAAACAGCCTCCTTCACAGTTCTGCCTTGGGATAATTATTTCAGATCTACTAGAGACTCCAGCAAGAAAAATCCATAGAACTCCATAGAATGACTTAATAAGTCAGTGGTCAGCTAGGAATCCTATACCTTACAAACCTGGGAGATGACTCTTGCTACTCAGTCACCCTAGCCCCTGGTGACAATTCTGTTTACTGCAGTACCTATAAAAAGTATTCTAAAACCATAATAATATTCCTGAATGACACCTCTGTTTATTGAACAGTCCCAGATGAATTTTTAATATCAATAAGGAAGAATTCTTACAAAAATGGTGGCAAGACTCTTCTGAAGGATGTATTGTTGAAGGATGCCCAATGGTGATGTGAAGACTTATTGGATGAACTGACAAATCCAATTTCAAACCTTATTTAGGATCAAACTATAGCTAAAATACTGCTGGAGAAACTGGAAAACAGTATTGTAGAAACTAGATTATAGACCAACATTTCGAACTGTATAAAAGAAACAATTATGCAAAGTTAGTCTGTACTCCCCAGACAAGATTCTGGAAGAACACAACTCACAAAATTTTCCTGAAGGTTATTCATCTTCTACTTTCACAGTAAAGTTTTTGAGTCCTTGAGAAAGACATTTAATTTTTCTGTGGTTAGCTAACTTAGGATCACAGATCTAAAGCTGGAAGTAATCCCAAAGGCCATGAATCTATCATATTATAGATAAGACAACTGATGCTTAGAGATATCAAGTGATGGGCCCACGGTCACATAGAAAGTAAGCATCAAAGGTGGGGTTCCACCTCGATTCTCTGACTCAAGAACTATTTCTCTTTCTTTGATACCACATTGCCAATTTATAGGAATGGAAGAAAGGAAAAAAGAATGAAAAAGAAAGAATGAATGAAAGAAAGAACAAAAGAAAGGAAGGAAGGAAGGAAGGAAGGAAGGAAGGAAGGAAGGAAGGAAGGAAGGAAGGAAGGAAGGAAGGAAGGAAGGAAGGAAGGAAGGAAGGAAGGAAGGAAGGAAGGAAGGAAGGAAGGAAAGGGAGGGAGGGAGGGAGGAAGGAAGGAAAGAAGGAAGGAAGGAAGGAAGGAGAGAATAAAGAAAGGAAGAAAATAGAGAGAAAGAAAGAAAGAGAGAAAGAAAAGAGAGAGAAAGAGGAGGGGGTGGAAGGGAGAGAAGGAGGAAGGGGAAGGAAAAAAAATGAAGAAAGAATTGTAAATCCAAAGTGGAACAGAAAGCTATATGATAAAACAAAGAACACTTCTAATACATTCTTACTAGATGAAAGTAGGTGTTCATATGATTTCTATGTATTTTGTAGTTAGAAAAATGTATAAAGTTGAAGGATAGATGAAAATCTTCTTTGATTTTTCTGTTATCGGCTGCTTCTTTTTTTTCTCTTGTTGGTATTTGTTTTCAGAATAATTCACGGTTTGTGGAGTTTTTCAGGCTTTTTGACACTGCTCTTTCCTAGATCTCCTCCCAACTATCTAACTATTCTGAATCTTCTTTCCTGAAACTGTTATCCATGTCATATCTATTAACTGTGGGTCTCTCCTAAGGTCCTAGACTGGTCCTTTTCTGTTCTTTCTATTGTCTTCCCTGGTGACCTCATTAGCTCCAATGTGTTCAATTTTCATTTTTATTCAAATGAATTCCAGGTTTGTATAGCATCTCTTCTGAGCTCCAGTCCAATCTTGCTTTTCTAGCTGCCTATGGGGACATTTGGCACTAGATGTCCCATTGGTATTTCAAACTCATTATGTCCAAAACACAACTCATTAACCTCCTCCCACCTTCAATCATCTCTAATGCTGCCAGGGGAGTTATTGTTCTCGTTATCTGGGTTTGCAATGATGGTATTATCTTTGACTCTTCATTCTTATTCACCCAATATATTCCATAAGTTGCCTGATGTCATCATCCCTATCTATACAACATCTCTTGTCTAAGTCTCCTGCTAAGTCTCTCTACTCAAACAGCCACAGTTTAGATCAGACATATATTATAACTGTCTCCTCACTGCTCCCCTTGACACAAGTTTCTCTCCAGTCCAATCTATCCTTCACTTAACTAGCAAAGCTATTTTCATTAAGCACAGATCTGATTATTTCACTCTTCTGCTCAACAAACTCTAGTGGATCCTTCTCTCTAGGATCAAGTAGAAATTACAGTTTCTGACATTTAAAGCTCTTCACAACTTGGGGTCTTCCTATCTTTCCATTTCAGTCATGCTAGCCTTCTTGATGTTCCTCAAACAGGATACTCTCTTTTTTCTTTGCCTTTGTAGTGATAATATCCCCGACACCCAGAATCCACTGCTTCCTAACCTTTGTTTTTTTGGGAATGCTCCAGATTCATTCCAAGTTCCATCTTCTACCTGAAGCCTTTCCTAATACACTTCAACTATGAGCACCATTCTTCCAAATGTCATCTTGTAATCATTTTGTGTTTATTATTTATGCTTACATAATGTATATGTTTGTAACCCTATTCAAATAGAAGCTGCTTAAGGCAGATTTCGTTTTACTTTTGTCTTTGTCTTGTTATGGCTTAGCACAATATTATATAGTTATCAAGGTTATTGTTGAATTCCTTCAGTTGTGTCCTACTCTCCATGATCCCATTTGGGAATTCTTGACAAAGATACTGCAGTGGCTTGCCATTTCCTTTTCTGGTTCATTTTATAAATGAGGAAACTGAGGCAAACAGGATTAAGTGATGTGCCCAGGATTACACAGTCAGATTTGAACTTGTCTTCCTGAGTCTAGACCCAGTACTTTATCCATTACACCAAAATGCTGCCCTATAATTATGAAAGAAGGATTTGGAAAAGTATGAGCTTCTGTGTACAATCTGCCAAAATTAATTCTTGCTAAAGCTAAAAGACCTCAAGGTCATGGGACTCTTACAACCTATATATAAGAAATACATACCTTCATGGGAGTATTATTCCTAATAGTTCTGGTAGGGAATATTGTGATAAAATTTAAAAATTAGAAAATTTCACCATTACCCCTCAAAACCATTTAATGTACCATAAGCTTTTGCAAAACTTGAATAAGATAGAGTTAAAATTGGATTTAATTTTTTTTCTTCTGTGCTTTCACAGACAGAAGATGTTCAATTCTATTTTCTGGCAGGTTGAAGTGAGTCTGTTTTCCTTTTCAGATCAAATGTAGACTGGTAATCTCCTCCTAGCAAAATATCTCAGCAAATATCTCTCTTCAGCTTATTCAAGAAAATATTCATCTTGAAGGACAAACTTCTCCCAGAATTTTTTAACTGGCCTCTTTGCTCAGAGGTACTCAGATAATGGCCACACAAAACTTCTTACGTCTCTATTTGTCTTGAGAGACCCTGCTGTTAAATCCTAAGGGGAAGATGGAAGAGAGAAAAAAAATGAATGGGATGATTCTTCCTATACTCCATCCCCACCCCCATCTTCACAAGTACTACTCTCCATTTTCTCTTTGCCCTTTTCTAGAATTGTGAAATAAATAATTTCACATCAAAAACTAAATCTCTTATTGTTTTCCTACCAATTGCTTCTCCTGTAATTTAAAGATGAATTCTGTTTAGATTTTATTTAAAAATTGTAATGTTCCCTGACCAATCAAATAAAATCTCTGTTTAGCCTTTTCAAAGAACAATGGGACATAAAATTAGAAAGATAATAGGCTGGCTAGGATCAGTTAATTGAGGAGTAAATTAGCTAAACCCTGATGGTTGGCTTTTTACAAATTCTTATAGAAAGTTGGCCATCTATTCAGCTTTTTTAAAACTCCAGGTAAAAGATTCATTAATAATTGCTTTCCTCACAACCAGGTTAGAAGCAGAACTTTAATCCATATTTTCCTGGTTTTGAAACCTTCCCTCTATCCACCATAACATATTGGCTCTCTATGTGAATTTATATTTGCAAATAAATGGAGAAATATAACAGTTAGTGACTACTCTCCCAGACAATAATAACTTGGTTTTTGTTTTGTATGGTTTTGTTTTTTTGTCCCAAGACTGCATCAGCTTTGATAACCTTATAATAACTTAATGATTATCCAATTCAACAGAACTTCTCTCTAAGACTGGATTGAAACCAGCTGCTTTTACACAAATATATCAGACTGATATTGTCTCAGTTTATTAACTATTACTTTGGTATCTGATATTGAAAGTAAATATCTTAACTCACCTTTGAATCTCCAAGGAATTTATTAGGGACCTGAGAATTAATCAATTTAAATAGGTTCAAATTATGCTGCCTACATAGTATTGAGAAATTACTACCATTATAACCATGGATTAGAACAGAGTAACCAGTTTGTAGCTCAAGTGATGCTGAACAGATACCCCTTACATATCTTTGTGTAGAAAGACTGATTGAAGGAGTTCTCCTAGAAGCTTGATGAGCATTCCAGGGCTAAAAGCTTTTATTTGGGATTTCTGATTGCATCTTCCAATAAAGAGGGTGGATACTACATTGCCATCTTGTAGAGAGGAGAAAGAAAGGAAGGAAGGAAGGAAGGAAGGAAGGAAGGAAGGAAGGAAGGAAGGAAGGAAGGAAGGAAGGAAGGAAGGAAGGAAGGAAGGAAGGAAGGAAGGAAGGAAGGAAGGAAGGAAGGAAGGAAGGAAGGAAGGAAGGAAGGAAGGAAGGAAGGAAGGAAGGAAAGAAGGAAGGAAAGAAGGAAGGAAGGAAGGAAGGAAGGAAGGAAGGAAGGAAGGAAGGAAGGAAGGAAAGGGAGGGAGGAAGGAAAGGGAGGGAGAAAGGAAGGAAGGAAAGAAGGAAGGAAGGAAGGAAGGAAGGAAGGAAGGAAGGAAGGAAGGAAGGAAGGAAGGAAGGAAGGAAACATTTACTAATTAGTAATATATTTCAACCATTCTAAGTGCTAATTACTAGGACTTCAAATTCAAAAAGCAAAGAAAAGCTCTCCCCTCAAGGAACTTATATTCTAAAGAAGATAGACAATTGTATAAATTGGAGTAGTAACCAAAAAAGGGTGCTTTTGACCAGAAAGTTACATGAAGGCTGAATAGATTGGGGAGTAGATTGTCATGGTCCATCCAGGTATAGTGATGGAGTACTGTAATGATAATGGTTATGATTCCCAAAAATGTGGAAGGAGGAGGGAAAAGATAGGGGGAACAAGGCAGGTTATGAGGTTATGAGGATAGACGTGAGGCAGAGGAGGCGGCCACCAATCCAGAAAAAGGACCCCAGAGCAGAAGTTTCTCTAGGTCCATAAGGTGGCTGGTGAGGTCATCTAAAGAAGATGGCAGGGAAGTCATAAGTGAAGCATAGCTAGAACTTTTCCTTAAATACTGGTCTAGTGACTGGGCTTGCCTCTAAGATGATTTGGTTGATTCCTAGTGACTGATTTTATTAATAGGGACTGCCCTCAAGATGATTTATTTATTTATATAATTTTATTGTAGAATGTTTTATTTTTGGAAGGAGACAGCCTTTATTTTGTCCTATAAAAAACTCAGTTATAAAAGGCGAACAGACCCTTTTTTATTATCTCCCCAACACTATTTTTATTTTATTCTGGAGAGATTCTGTAAGCATATTGAATGCCTGTTAGGCAGAGGCAAAAATGTGCTTGCCCATGCTGCTCAAGAAGAGAGAGCTTGAACAATGGTGAATTCCTATCACCACTCAAGAGGCAAGGACATAACTTCTTATGGGAAGAACACTTATGGGAGCAGCAGCTAAGCTGCTGTGATCTAGTGCTAACTCGTTTTCAGTCTACTATCTTTATTCTTCATATCCTCAGTAGACCCATCACTGGCATCATAAGACTATGGGTTTGAAGTTTAAAAAAAATACCCAAGAAATCATCTAGTACATTTTTTTTCATTTTATAAGTAGGCAGTGACATCCTGGATAGAGAATTGTACCTGAAATCTGGAGTTCAAATCCAGTCTGACACTTATTAGCCTTGTAACTCATTTGTCTCAGTTTTCTGATCTATAAAAGGGGGGTAATAATACATACCTCCTAGGGGATTATAATTGCCTAATCTGAAAAAAAATTTTCTGAGCAGAGCTCTAAGCCAATGGCACTTTATTAAAGGGTCCATGATCCTGTCTATTATTAAGAGGACCCCAGACCTTTCTCATGGTCTTAAAAGTTCATGGTCCCCAGGACCTTGTTTTTATAGGGTTTGATACCCCAATACGCAAAAGAAACATGATAAAATACAGAATCTCATTGGTTGATAGACTTTGCTCTTGAGGGTCAAAAATGATATATCAGGGTAGGAGTGTTACAGAACGGATGAATCACAAGGCATCTCCACTGACTAAGTAGTCATAGGTTCATCATAAGATGGTCATTTGATCATGTTGATCAAAAGAGAATGCCCAGAAGTACAAAAATAAGTTGAGGGACTTTCCCAAGACTCAAGGCATCCCTACCACGATGGGTTGGGTCATGAAATTTGACTAAACAGGATGAAGATATCTTTGTCAACATTTTTGTGGTTGTACAGGTAAGCCTCATAACTGATAAACAAGACATAAATGTTAGTCACATTAAAGTTTGAGGTCCTCTATAAAGACCTATAAGAACCTATGTTATCTAATTATTCCTAAATGGTTTGTATAAAATATCAAACTGATTAATAGTGATTGGAATAGAGTAAGGATCAAAATGAATTACCATGGTTGTTGGAAGGAGGATCAAATGGGATAATAACTTTGAAGTGCTTAACACAGTGCCCAGAATAGAGTAAGTACTACATAAATGTTACTTATTATTATTATCTATTACAGATGAGGAAATTGCAGCTCAGAGGATTCAGACTTATACAAGGTCACACAGATAGTAAACAAGAAAAGCAGAATTCAAACCCAGGACTCACTCTAAATTCTTTACTATTTCCACTACTTCCTGAATTTTTGTACTTGAGACAAAAAGAATAAAATGCATCACCTTTAAGGATGGGGAGTGGGATGGGTTAGAACACTATCCTCTACTTTGGAGACAGATTCTAGGACACTAGCTCTAAAAATAGGGTTTTTACCTTAACTCACCATCTGGTAGATTTTTCTTTTAGTTAGCTATTCTAGCTAACTAAGTGCTATTTGATGCTCATTAGATTTTAAGCTCCTTTTAGGACAAAGATTGTTTTTGTTTTTGCTTTCTCCCTAGGGCTAAGCACAATGCCTGACATAATATACATGTTTAATAAGTATGTATTGATTGACTGTCTGCTCAGAGCTAATCCGAGGGTCCTAGGATGATTCATTTCAGGGGTGGGTGGAGGGAAGGTCACACTTTTTCACACCCACCCACCTAACTTTCTTCTTCTTCCCAGTGAGAAGTATGCTGGAATCAGCTTTCAAAAGATATTTTAAATTTCAGTGAGCAGTTACACCTCAGAAATTGGCAAACACTACACATCAGGGCTTGATTTATCATTTCATTGATTGTCTAAATTTTAGAAAGTAATGGAGAAAATGCAGCTTTAGCTGAAGAGTATGTCCTGCCTATTTTCACTTGTTAAATATTTACCAACACAAAACTGTGCCTAGCTATCTTTTCCCCTCAATACCACACATAGGTGAGAATACTGACCTTTATATGTGCAAATGGTATTTGGGTCATAGCCTAGGCAGGGTGGAAAGGACTTTTGACTAAGGATAAAAAGTGGTAGAAGTAGCCTTTGGCATAGGGAAGAAGTGGCAGAAGGGAGTGTCTTGAGGAGAAAGATGCAGATTCTCACCCATTTCCTCATTCGTTTACATGTACTAAACATCTGTTTCATCCCTCCCCACTCCCTTCAGCCCCCATGCCCCAATATTAGGTTTAAGATTGGCTCAGTCATGGTTGGAAAAGCTTAACTACATAAGGAAAGGCCCAGGATTCTCACAAGACATAAGAAGTAGGCAAGAGATAACAAACCTTTATTAAGCACCAACTATGTGTCAAGGACTGTTCTAAAATATGTAAGTTATGGGTCTAGGAGCCTATAAGAGTGACACCCAAAAAGCCAATGACATGATACCTTCTTCCCCATCCTCTGATAAATGGATTCCAAATCCATTAAGCTGTTGTGACATGAGGATCTACAAAGACTACCTAGTTTGCCAGGCTCAGGGCAAGGCGGAGGGGGAGACTGATTTATGGGTCTTCCTGTCTAATCTTCTCTTCCATAAATCCCTATGAGTCTCCCCACTGTCATTGCAGATCCTGGGTAGGGCCAAGCCAAGAAACTCATTTCTAGAGGTGGAACAAATCCATATTTTTCCACACCCTCATGCATATCAAGTAAAACAATATTTGTAAAACTATTTAGCATAGCCTGTTATATAATAGGAGCTATATTAATACTTATTTCCTTCTCCTTCTCTTTCCTCTCTTTTCCGTGCACCTAGAATGAGTTCACACAGAGCTTTAATAATTTCTGTTCCTATACTTTTCCCAGGGATTTAAACACTCTGGAAGAAGAGGTCTGACTCCAACTTCCCTAAGTCCAGGAGGTACATTCTTAGCAAAGAAATCATGTTTGGTGGAGGAGTTAGCCATCACCAATTGAGGTAGTAGTTTGGAAACAAGTTATGAAAGCTATAGCCAAATATGGAAAGGACATAAAAAAGGTTCTATTATTCCCTCTAAGACCTTTCTGTGAATGGACCCATAATCATTCATCCCATGTTTTTTAGAGTGGGGAAAAGGCTTTTGATGAAAGTGGTCTAAATTCAATATCCTAAGACAAAAATCCTAATTGCCCTGCCCTAGACTCTTGTCTTTGATTGCTGTATTTAACAGTTTATCCTGGTAACAATTCATTTCTATAACACTTCATATTTTATTACTTTTATTAAAACTTTTTTATTTTCAAAACATATGCATGGATAATTTTTCAACACTGACCCCAGCAAAATCTTGTGTTCCAAAATTTCTCCTCCTTCCCTCCATTTCCTCCCCTAAATGGCAAGTAATCCAATATATGTTAAATATGTTAAATATATGTATATATAGTTATGCAATTACCTTGCTGCACAAGAAAAATCAGATCAAAAAGGGAAAAAAAAACAAGAAAGAAATCAAAATGCAAGCAAACAACTACAAAAAGAGTGAGAATGCTATGTTGTGATCCACACTCAGTTCCCACAGTCTTCTCTCTGGGTGTATTTGGCTCTCTTCATCACAAGATCATTGGAACTGGCCTCAATCTTCTCATTGTTGGAAAGAGAAATGTCCATCAGAATTGATCATCGTATAATCTTGTATTTGCCATGTATAATGATCTCCTGGTTCTGCTCATTTCACTTAGCAGATCATGTAGGTCTCTCCAAGCTTCTCTGTAATCATCCTGCTGATCGTTCTCACAGAACATAACATTCATATACCATAACTTATTGAGCCATTTTTCAACTGATGGACATCCACTCGGTTTCCTGCCACTATAAAAAATGCTGCCACAAACATTTTTGCACATGTGGGTCCCTTTCCTTCCTTTAAGATCTCTTTGGGATATAAGCCCAGTAGAAACAATGCTGGGTCAAAGGGTATGCACAGTTTGATAGCTCTTTTGTTCCAAATTGCTCTTCAGAATGGCTGGATCTGTTCACAATTCCACCAACAATGCATTAGTGTCCCAGTTTTCCCATGTCCCCTCCAACATTAATCATTATCTTTTCTTATCATCATAGCCAATCTGAGAGGTATCTAGTGGTATCTCAGTTGCCTTAATTTGCATTAGTCTGATAAATAATGATTTAGAGCACCTTTTCATATTTTAAAACATGTTTTCTTCAGGACAACTATAAGAGAGAGGTCATGTAGGCTTATTAATCCCATTTTACAGATAAGGAGCCAGAGGTGAAATAAGAGAATTCTTTTACCAAAGGCACAGCTAGTAAGCATCACAGCAATGATTGGGATCTCAGGCTCCTAGTTCCAAATCTAAATCTAAGCCTTTCCACTACATCACAAGATCTTAGATATAGTCAAATTAACACTTTGTTGGTGGAATTGTGGATGCAGCCATTCTGGAGGGCAATTTGGAACTATGCCCAAAGGACTATAACACTGTGCATATCCTCACTACTGGCTTTGTATCCCAAATTGATGGGAAAGGACCAACTTGCAAAAAATGTGTGGAGAAACTCTTTTTGTAGTTGCAAGAAACTGGAAATTAAGTGAATGTCCATCAGTTGGGTAATGGCTGAATAAGTTGTGGCATATGAAGGTAATGGAATATGATTTTCTATAAGAAATGATTAGCAGGCTGATTTTAGAAAAGCCTGGAAATGTCTACATTAACTGATGAAGAATGAAGTGAGCAGATTCAGGACAACATTATACACAGCAACAACAAGAATATATAATGATCAACTATGATGGACTTGACTCTTCTCAACAATGCAATTCCAATAGACATGGGATGGAAAATGTCAATCACATAGAGAGGAAGATCTAGGGAGACTGAATGTAGATCAAAGCATATTTTCAATTTTTTGTTTTTTTCTTTCTCATATTTTTTCATTTGGTCTTATCTCTCTTGTACAACATGACAAATATGGAAATGTGTTTAAAATAATTGCATATAAGTGTCTATTTAAAACCATGAACAAGCATCATATGTAACGAGGATAAATTGGAACCAATAAGATCAGGGTGAAACAAGGTTGCCTACTTTCACCATTACTATTCAATATTGTATTAGAAATGTTAGCTTTACCAATAAGAAAAGAAAAAAAATTAAAGGAATTAGAGGAAGTAATGCAGAAACCAAATTACCACTTTTTGCAGATAATATGATGGTATATTTAGAGAACCCTAGAGAATCAACTAAAAAATACTAGAAATAATTCATAACTTTAGCAGAGTTGCTAGATACAAAATAAATTCACATAAATCAGCAGCATTTCTATATGTTATCAACAAGTCCCTAAACAGGAAATAAAAAAGAAATTACATTTAAAATAAATAATATAAAATATTTGGGAGCCTATCTGCCAAGGCAAAGTCAGGAACTAGATGAACACAACTACAAAACACTTTGCACACAAAAATAAAGTCAGATCTAAGCAATTGGAAAAATATCAAATGCTCATGGGTAGGCTGAGCTAAAATAATAAAAAATACAATGCTACGTAAATTAATCTACTTTTTAAATTCCATATCAATCAAACTTCTAAAAAATTATTTTTCAGATCTAGAAAAAATAATAACAAAGTTCATCTGGAAGAACAAAAGTTCAAGAATTCCAAAGGAATTAATGAAATAATATGCAAATAAAGATGGCTTAGCTGTGCCAGACCTAAAACTATATTATAAAGCAGTGGTCATCAAATCCATTTGGTACCTGTTAAGAAATAAAGCAGTTAATCACTGGAATATCTTAGGTTCACAGAACAAAATAGTCAATACTATTTTAATCTAGTGTTGACAAACCCAAAGACCCCAGCTTTTGGGATAAAAACTATTTGACAATTTGGGAAAAGTGGAAACTAGTATGGCAAAAACTAGGCAGCAACCCACACCTAACACCAGATACCAAGATAAGGTTGAAATGGCTTCATGGTTTGGACATAAAGAGTGATGTTATAACAAATTAGAAGAACAAAGGACAGTTTAGCTCTCAGATCTGTAGAGAAGGAAGGAATTTGTGGCCAAAGAAGAACTTGAGTATAGCATAGAATGCAAAATAGATAATTTTGATTATATTGTTTAAAAGGTTTTATGCAAACAAAACCAATGCAGATAAGATTAGAAAGGAAGTAATAAACTGGGGGAAAATTTTTACATTCAATGATTCTGATAAATATCTAATTTCTAAAATATATAGAGAATTGATTCAAATTTAAAAGAATTCAAGCCATTCTCTAAAAGATAAGTGGTCAAAGGATATGAGCAGGCCATTTTTAGATAAAAACTAATCATTTCCAGTCATATGAAAAAAATTCTCTAAATCACTATGGAGCAGAAAAATTCAAATTAAGACAACTCTGAGGTACAACTACACAACTCTCAGATTGGCTAAGATGACAGGAAAAGATAATGATGAATGTTGGAGGAGGTATGGGAAAACTGGGACACTAATACATTGTTGGTGGAGTTGTGAACTGATCCAACCATTCTAGAAAGCAACTGGGAACTGTGCCCAGAGGGCTATCAAATTGTGCATACCTTTTGATCCAATAGGATACCTACTGGGCCTGTATCCCAAAGAGATCATAAAAAAGAGAAAATGACCAATAATGTTTATAGCAGTCCTTCTGTGATGGCAAGGAACTGGAAACTGAGTGGCTATCCATCAACTGGAAAATGGCTGGATAAGTTATAGTATGTGAATGTTATAAAATATTATTGTTCTATAAGAAATGATTAGCAGGATGATGTCAGATAGTCTAGAGAGACTTATATGAGCTGATGCTAAGTGAAGTGAGTAGAACCAGGAGATCATTATAAATAGCAACAAGAAGATTACACAATGATCAATTCTAATGAAAGTGGCTCTTTTCAACAGTGAGGTGATTCAGGCCAGTTCCAATGGATTTGTGATGGGGAGAGCCATCTGCACCCAGAGAGAGGACTATGGGGACTATGTGTGAATCACAACATAGGATTTTCACTTTTTATTGTTGTTTGCTTGCATTTTGTTTTCTCTCTCATTTTTTCTTTTTGATCTGATTTTTCTTGTGAGCATAATTGTGGAAATATATATAGAAGAACTGCACATGTTTAACATATATTGGATTACTTGGTATCTAAGAGAAGTAGTGAGGGGAAAGGAGGGAGGGGAAATATTTGGAACACAAGATTTATTTTGCAAAGGTGAATATTGAAAACTATGCATATATTTCAAAAATAAAAATCTTTTTAAAAATAAAATAAAGTATTTGCCCATACTTAACCAATATCAGATTGCTTACTAGATAAAAGGGAGGAAGAAAAATTTAGAACACAAATGAATGTTGAAGACTATCTTTACATGTATTTGAAAAAATAAAACAATATTAAAAATAAAAATGGCAAAAAAGAGACATAATCAAGAGTTAATGTGGAATATCTGAATGCCCCTTGGTGAATTCTGTAATGTGAAGATTTGTAGAATAATCTTATTCAACTAGGTGACTAAGAGGATAGAGAATGGGGCCTAAAGCCTGGAGTCAGAAATATGTGATTTTGAATTCAGCCACAAACAAGTGACTTTAGACAAGTCACTTAATTCTCTCAGCTTAAGTTTGCTCTTTTGTAAAATGAGAGTAATAGTAGCACCTACCTTGCAGGGTTGTTGTGAAGTCAAATGAGATAATATTTGTAAAGTAGAGAGCACAGTGTTTAGCACATCTTAGATGCTTAATAAATATTTTATTCTTTACTTTCTTCATTTCTTATCCAGAGATCAGATACAGAATACATCAAAGAGAAAATAAAGGGGATGGTGATATATAGTCCATAGATCCAAGCTGAGAATTGTGTATTTGAACCTCCATGACTGAACTCAATCCCCCATCCCATTCCTAGAGAAACGTGTCCAGAAATTGAGACATGAAAGAAACATGAAAGATGCCTTCACGCAGCAGGGGATGACAGGCAGTTAGCCAAGCAGCTGACTAGATAGAAGCCACTGCAGATAAGCTGTCAGACCTGCTCTATAACTGAACAGTAATGAGACTTGCTGTTCTCTCTTCAGAAGGTGAACAATGATTTGTCCTGTCTTCTGTCCCCAGCAGAGGCCCCACAGAACCCAGGCTACAACTCCTGGCCAAGTCCAGTATGGCTGCTCTGAGATGTTGTGGTCAACAATCAGAATATCCTAGAATTTTGCCCAGATCACCGGGACCACTACTCCCAGAATACCCACTGAGGATTTGTCTCTTTCTGGTGTAGAATGTTCAATTCAGATTAAAAGAGCAGATAATAATAAATTAGTAAATGTTGACGATAGGCAGAATGCATGCTTGATTGGAGACAATACTCAAAGAACACTGAATTTGGAGCGAGGATACCTGAATTCAAGTCTCATTTCAGCCATTTATTAGCTAGATTTGCCCTTTCCGCCTTAGTTTCCTAATCTATAGTCAAATAGTTGAGCTAAATAGTCTCAAAATTCTCTTTTAGGCAGCAATCCTAGTGCTCAGTTGTTTAACTCTAGATATCATGTGTGTAAAAAAATAGATATCTATATAGTTACAGAAATATATATATATATATATGTATATATATATATACATATATATACATATATATATATATATATATAGTTTTGTTTGTTTCCTTTGTTGCATGTTGCCTCCCTCTTAATCTGTGAACTCTTTGATTTTGGGGGTTTTTTGGTTGTTGTTCATCATTTGTTTTGCTGAGGCAATTGGGGTTAAGTGACTTGCCCAGGGTCACACAGCTTAGGAAGTATTAATATTTGAACTCAGGTTCTCCTGACTTCAGGGCTGGTGCTCTGTCCACTGTGCCACCCAGCTGCCCTTGAGCTCTTTGAGATCAGGGATAGCTTTTTGTCTTTGGATCCTCAGGGTTTGGCACAGTGCTTACATTTTGATTGAGAAGCCATTGAGCCTTTCCAGGCAAACACAGCAGGTGGTTTCTTCTCAGACCAACAAGTTTCCATCTGTTCCATAGAGAGAGAGAAAAGAACCCATATCCATTCTCCTTTTTTTCTAATCTAATTTTCCTAATTTTAAAAACAATATTCTCCTAGATTTTCTTGCATGTTTGAGGTGTTATTTAATAGCATAGATCAGACACAAATTTTATTATATTATAAAGTATCTTAAAAGAGAAGAGAGAAAGATGTTAGCAATCAACCCTTGCCAGGAAGTGTTAGTGATGTGATTATATTCCTTCCTGGGTATTACTAAAGGATCCAATAATCTTTCTGGCCATGGGCCCAGGGTTATGAGTATCTTATATTTGTGATGAATAATGTAGTTTCTCTTTATAATTAGCCCCCTTGTAAGTCCAGATCAGGGGTCTTTTAACATTTTTTTGCATCATGGACCCTTTTGGCAGTCTGGTGAGATCTATAGATTCTTTCTTAGGATTCTTAGGTGTATAAAATAAACTACATGAGATTACAAGGAAAATCGATTATATTGAAATTATCATTATCAAGACTTAAAAAAATGTACATAGTTCCCAGGTGAGAATCTGGTGCATACCTAGAATACTTCTAATGGCATGCCCACCTGGAGACACTGGGGAGCCTGCTTCCAGGAAAGTTGTAATGATATGAAATGGAAGTACCTTGGAGAGATTGTGGGGCATTAGTGGATATTTAATAACCAATTCTGATTGGTTAGTCATTTGATAAAAAGGAGACTCGATCATGATATAAGGAACACCATCATTCTGCAAGATTTCATTAGCTTGTTATTCAGAGTACTCTGGATACTTTGGAGGGCAAAGTGAAAAATCTCCTCCTAAAGTCTCTATTGAACTAGAATACCCATCTCTGGGTGCTGACTGCCTCCTTTGGACTTCTTCATCATGCCCTATGCCGGGTACCTTTCCTTCTCCCTCTCTTTTCAGTATCCTTTTGTGTACTGTCTTCCCACATCAGACTGTAAATTCTTTTAGGTCAAGGACTATCTTTTTTTTCATATTTGCATCCCTAGTTTTTATCACAGTGCCAGGCCCATAGTAGACACTAAATATGTGTTAATGACTGAGCAATTAGCACTAGAAGCATTCAAAAAGTCCTCTCTCTCCTCTTAGGCAACATGGACCAGTGAAAGAATTTCACTCTTTGGCCTCTACATTTGTTCTCTGAAGTGTGTCTCAGTATCTTAGTGCTACAGAGTCAGGTTTTCAATCACTACAGAATGGATGCCCTGAAGATGTAAGGAATAGTCATTAGAGGTAACCTTTGGGACCACATTCTACTCATCTACCATCAAACCTGTGCACAAGAACGGGGCAGGAACAATTCCATTAGAAGTAGAAACTGAGCTAAGAATGAGCTTGCTCCCCTTTCAAACTGAGGTGGTATGAGGGAAAGTGCCAAAATAGTAAGGAAAATTACCTTTGTTCTTACTATATTTACAAGTAAATACATCCTTATCTAAGGTGATGTTAAATGGTTAAATATAAATGACTTGCTAACCATTGCCACCTAATAATAGGGAAATCACAGTGGGCTTTTGAGCCAATGGCAGTATAAATAAAATAACCTCAAACTTTTTAGGTACCATAGAACCATGATAGATACTGTAACTCTTGGGGAGAGGGTCAAAGTCAAAGCCTGTTACTGTCCATTTGGTCATATCTGACTTTTCTTGACCCAGTGAGCCTTACTGTCCATAGGGTTTTCTTGACAAGGATAGTTAAGTGGATTGCCATTTCCTTCTCCAGCTCATTTTTACAAATGAGGAAACTGAGGCAGGGTGAAGTGACTTGCCCAGAAGCATACAACTAATAAGCAGCTGAGGCCAGATTTGAAGTCAGATCTTGACTCCAGGCTCTGCATTCTATCCACTGAGCCATTTAGCTCCCGTCCCCTAAATGCTTATTGATTGATTAATTAATTAGAATTCTAGTATGGAAGAATAAGGAGCAACAGCTTTTTATTTACAGTCAATAAGAGCCTACTTTGGAAGTCCAACAGCTGCAATACAGTTTTCTCATATTTGTCATCATAGCACCTCATTTACTCTTTCTAGCTTTCCCTTAAACATCAGTTTCTGCCCTTGCTTCTTCTATTGCTATTTTTCTCAGGGAATTGGGGCCATTGCCAGCTAGGACTAATGGGGAAAGTCCTTAGGTGACCTGATAGTTGTTTTTTCCTAAATGAAATTCTGTTGGATATGTCCTGTCCCTTCCTGAATCCTTGCCCAAAGGATCATTTTCATCTTTGTAGAAGGTGACAGATAGTCCGGGGATGTTCTCTGCGTTTCCAGAAAAATACTGTAGTGTCACCATCTGGAAACCTTAAACCCAAAAGTAACACACAATGAAGAGCAAAATGAATATCCAGCTTCAGCAAACAGCCTGAGAAATAGAATAGAGCAGTAGGAAGTAGTAAGAAGCACCCAGGTGGTTCAGTGGATAAATGAGCCTGGCCTCAGGAAGATTTCAAATCTGGATAAAGTTCAAATTTGGTCTCAGGCATTGACTTGATTTGCCCAAAGTCACACAGCTAGTAAATATCTGAGGCTAGATTTGAACTCAAGTTTTCCTGACAGGTGGGGCACTCTATCCACTGTACCACCTAGCTGCTCTTGTCATTTGTTCTTCATTCTCAAAAAGGACCATGACCTCAGGGAAATGATGCCATGACATGCAAGTGAGTTACATGCCTTGCTTTCCTCTTCAGAGCCATTTGGGTCCAGTGGCAAGATCTAGATTAGAACTACTAGTTTCCCTAGTAAATCCTAAGAGGATTGTTTCCTTTGGCAGCTATTGATCATTAACAAATCAATGTTCATATTCATTTATAAATGTCTTTTATTTCATGTATTCATTTATATTCATTTGTAAAATTCTTATTCAAGAGGCTATTAACTAAGAACATATTTTGATAAAAGGAGAAAGAAGAAAAGTTTTCTGGAACATGAATCTTACCCCTCAAGTCAGGCTTTATTTGGGGGTGAGAGGGACATGTTTGCATTCCTAGATATCACAACACAACCTGTAGTCTACTCATTCTATCATCTAGTGGTACATATTTCTGAATCTGCCATGGAAAAATAAACAGCCACCAAACATGCCGTGTTTATATCAATGAGAGATTATCAGTAAAGCACTTAGGACACTGCCTGGCACAACATAGTAGTCTCTTCATAAATGTTTATTCTTTTCCCTTTCCTTTGTTGCTGAAATAGCAGCATGTTTTATGAAGGGTTATATATTTTCTGGCTGTGGAAATACAAATTATATTCACAAGTAGACACACACACACACACGCACACACACACACACATTTGCCTTAACAAAGTTAGACACTATGAAAGTTTGCTATTTTTATTCTCTTGCCAAGTAAAAAGATATCCAAATAGAGTCACCACATTCAAAGTGACCTTCTGCCCAAGGCTTCTAAATTATCTTCAAAGCCAAAATTGCTTTGTACATGGCTCTTGGGATATTTTAAATCCCGGACTGGAGCTTCATACAGTCAATCAGTAAAGACAGGTGGATTGACTGAAAAATACATTTGGATCCTTTCTGGGAAAAAAGACAAAGTCCTTTGGACATTCTGAGTAACAGTCTCTGTGGAAGAGCTAACAATTGTGTTTTTAAAAGTTTGAAAGTTATAAGAGAACAAGAAATAATAAAACAAAATATAAAGAATGAAAAAATAAGAGAATGTGAAGCAAGTCATAAAAAGCAACTGATCCAGAGATAAAATTGAGAAGAGAAAATAAGAATAATTCATCTACTGAAAACTATTATCAAAAAAGAATATTAATAAAATAATATAAGAAATCATTCTCTAAATCCACCAATTCCAGCAGATGGAAGTAAAGGAGAAGGGTCAGGGGGGATAGAAATAGGTGAGGAGAGTGAGAAAAATATAAAGGGGAAAAACAAACAAGTAATCATAACTTAGAATGTGAATTGGATGAATTCATTCATAAAATGGAAATAGCTGATTTAAAATTTTGAATTCAACAATATGTTGTTTTCAAGAAATGTTATGAAAAGAAGAAATATATACAAACATAAAATAAAGAGCAGGAGTAGAATTTATTTATTTAAAAAAAGCATGGGTTACTAATCATGATCTTAGACAAAGCTAAAGCTAAAATTGATTTAATCAAAAAGAGAAAAATAAGGAAATATACAATATGCCAGCTGTATTAATCAATATTGTTTTATATTACTTAATTATAATTAGACAATAAGAATTGGTGGATTTAGAGAATTATGAAAGACTTGGACATTTGAAGGAAGATACCATTCACCTTCAGAAAAAAAATACCATTCACCAGAAGACAAGTGGAAATAAACATAGAACAGTCATATAGAGTAAGAGAACTTTCTAATAGAGTAAGAGAAATCTATATATAGTCAGAGGACACAGCTGTCAGTTGAATATCTAAATATCTAAAAAAATACCTAAAAATATCTAAAAAAATAAAATTAAGAGATGAGAAAGGAATACACTGGGAAAAGGGAATGGGAAAGATTAATTATGTAAATGATCTACCACAATAAAGGCAAGAAAAGGTTTTTACAATAGAGGGGAAGACAAGAGTGTAGGGGGAGTGAGTGAACTTTAATCTCATCAGAATTGACTCAAAGAGGAAACAACATACACACTCAATATAGGTACAGAATTCTATCTTACCCTGTAGGAAAGTAGGAGATGAAAGGGATATGAGAAGGAGGAGTGTGATGGAAAGGAGGGCATTTTGGGCGACACAGTGATCAGAAGAAAAACAGTTTTGAAGAGAGGCTGAAAGGAGAGAGAGAATAAATGGAGGGTACAGTTAGCAACAGTAATTGAAGCAAGTTTCTCTGATTAGGGCTCATTTCTCACATGTATAGGGACTGAGTCAAATTCATAGAAAACAAGGGCCATTCCCCAAATGATAAGTGATCAAAAGATATGAAGTTTTCAAATGGATTAATAAGCCTATTTATAGCCATACAAAATAACACTCTAACTCATTATTGATTGCAGAAATGCAAATCAAAATAATGCTGAGGCACTACTGCATACCTATTAGATTGGTTAATGAGCCAGAAAAGGAAAATGACAAATGTTGAAAGAAAGGGAGGAAGATGAGATTCTGAAGCATTATTGATGGAATTGTGAAAATATTCAACCATTCTGTAGAGCAATTACCAACTATACTCAGAGGATTATATAATTATGCATACCTTTTGAACTAACAATACCATTACTAGGTTTGTATTCCAAAAAAAATTTTAATAAAAAAAAATATATAAATATATACAAAAATTTTCATAGCAGCTCTTTTTTCAGGACAAAGAATTATACATTGAGGGGGTGTCCACCACTTGGGGAATGACTGAATAAATTCTGGCATGTAATTATGATGGAATACTATTGTTCTATAACAAATGATGAGCAAGATGCTCTCAGAAAAAAATGAAAACTGTCCAATAAGCTCAGGCGAAATAAAATTTACTGTGCACAAAGTAAAAGCAATATTGAAGGATGATCAGCTGTGAATTACTTTGCTATTTTCAGCAATACCATGATTCAAGACCACTCTGAAAGACTTAAGCTGAAAAATGCTATCCATACCCAGAGTAATACTGATTGTGTCTGAATACATAATTGAAGCATACTTTTTTACTTTATTTTTCTTGAGGGATTTTTCTTGGGGGGGAGGAGCTGAGGAATAGATGTATTTTTTTCAACAACATGATTTTTATAGAAATATTTCACATAACTTCACATGTGCCTTCTCATTAGGGTGTAGAAGAGAGAGAAAGGGAGGGAATCTGGAACTCAAAGATTTAAAAACAAATGTAAAAATTTACTTTGCATACAAATGGGAAAAATAAAATGTTAAACAAAGCATACATATACATATATTTTGAATACTTATGTTCTGCTGTGCACATGGTGATTTTTTTTCTTTTCTTATTTTGTATTTAAGTTTAAAATTTTAGAAATGTTTGAACTTTAATCTAATACTTAAAAATGAAGATGTTACCATTTTTACCAGTTTCTGAGAAGTTCTGAGGAAACTAAACTTTCTTTTCTACACCATCTATCCACCCAAAGCCAAACTCTTGACTACAGACAGATTCTGAACTTTCATTGGCAGCAGTCTTCAAATTATTTCCATTGAGAGGACCACTAGTTCTTCCTGGACAGGGTTTGACCTCCATTTCTCTCAGTATCATGATCATCTACTATGAAATGCAAGAACTACATAGGATAGAACTTGTGATCTTGCAAAGTCCATGACTTAGATTATTAATCCTCTTAGAGCAGGGAGGGTGAATTTCTATTCTTCCTGTAGCCCCAACTATGGTCTTGGATAGTACTATGTATACCATAGACACTGCATGTACAAATGAGATTCATAGAGCCCAAAACACAAAAAGTTTATCTGGCCCACTAGTTTTCAAGCTTTTTCATCTCAAAACCTCTTTATTATATCAATCTTTATTTTCCATATTAAGAATTAAAACAAATTGGTAACATTATGAAAACAGTTTTGTGTTGATTTTTTTCAAAATCTGTACATAGAAAATTTTCAACATTCACCCCTTCAAAACCTTGTTGTTGTTTGTTTTCCTCCCTTCCCTCTATTCCAATTGGCAAGTGATCCAATATATGTTAAACATGTGCAATTGCTCTCACTGTATTTCCACAAATATGCTGCATAAGAAAACCAAATCAAAAAGGAAAAAATGAGAAAGAAAACACTGTCCTCTCTCTGGGTGCAATGACTTTCTTCATCACAAGACCATTGAAACTGGTCTGAATCACCTCATTGTTGCCAAGAACCATGTCCATCAGGAGTGATCATCATATAATTTGTCTGTTAGAAACTGGAAACTGAATGGATGCCCATCAATTGGAGAATGGCTGAATAAATTGTTGTATATGAATATTATGGAATATTATTGTTCTGTAAGAAATGATCATCAGGATGATTTCAGAGAGGCTTGGAGAGACTTACATCAACTGATGCTAACTGAAATGAGTATAACCAAGAGGACATTGTACATAGCAACAATGAGATGATTCACACCAGTTCCAATTGTTCAGTGATACAAAGAGCCATCTACACTCAGAAAGAGGACTGTGGGAACTGAGTGTGGTTCACAACATAGAATTTTCACTCTTTTTGTTGTTGTTTGCTTGTATTTTATTTTGCTTCTTTTTTTTACTGGTTTGATTTGATTTTTCTTGTGCAGCATGATAATTGTATAAATATGTATGCATACATTGGATTTAACATATATTTCCACCATGTTTAACATGTACTGGATTACTTGTCATCTAGGGGAAGTCATGGGGGAATGCAGGAAATTGGAACACAAGAAATGTTGAAGATTTGTCCATGCATATGTTTTGAAAAATAAAAAGATTTAATAAAGAAAAAAATATATATATATATAAAATCTTGCTATTGCCATATATAATGATCTCTTAATTCTGCTTATTTCACTTAGCATCAATTCATGTAAGCCTCTTCAGACCTCCCTGAAATCATCCTGCTGATCGTTTCTTACAGTACAATAAAATTCCATAACATTAATATATCCTAATTTGTTCAGCCAATCTCCAACTGATGGGCATCCACTCAGTTTCCAGTTTCTGGCCACTACAAAAAGAGCTGCCACAAACATTCTTGCACATACAGGTCCCTTTCCCTTCTTTAAGATCTCTTTGGTATATAAGCCCAGTAGTAACTGCTGGATCAAAGGGTATGTGCAGTTTGATAACTCTTTGAGCATAGTTCCAAATTGCTCTCCTGAATGGCTGAATCAGTTCATGATTCCACCAATAATGTATTAGTGTCCCAGTTTTCCCACATCCCCTCCAACATTCGTCATTATCTTTTCCTGTCATTTTAGCCAATCTGAGAGTTGTGTAATGGTGCCTCAGAGTTGTCTTAATTTTCATTTCTCTGATCAATAATAATTTAGAGCACCTTTTCGTATGACTAGAAATTATTTTAAGATAGGTGGTATTATTATCCCCATTTTACAGATGAGGAGACTCTAGCAAACAGAATGATTTTTCCTAGAATCTCAAAGCTAGTAAGATTCTAAGATTGGATTTGAACTGACATCTTGACTCTAAGCCCAGCTCTCCATTGTGCCACCTAGCTACTTATTCAGTATTTCATGAGACTATTTAAATTAGGCTGAAGGGAGGAGAAAAAGATGAACAACCTTATTCCAGACCATGTTGTGCATTGAAAAGAATATCTGAAATCCAAGTGGATTCATTTACAGCTTTTTCTGTCTAACTATGGTCCTTCATCTTCTGGAAATCTCAATTTTTCTATCTGCAAAATAAAGGGAATATTAAAGTGAAATTTTTAGTTCTCATCCCAGTTCTAGATCCTTGATATTTATAGAAGAGTTACATGTATCTCAACTCTGGTATTGCATGGTACAGATCCAATGTTGAAGGTTTTTCAAACATTAAATATGGCATGAGCCCCAATCCAAAGTTTCCTCTGGGAGCATCAGAATTTAACTCACAACTTTCTAAAAGCCTTTAACTGCTATGCAAGGACTCAAGTTAACAGAACATTTAATATAGAAGAGGTTTTACTTAATCCCAGAGAAAACCCCAAGGACTCATATGAGAACCTATAAATAGTAAAAAATAGGCTACACCTTTCCAGGGACCTATTAAGAGTTAATCTATTTTTATAGTGCTGCCCTGGGATAGAGGGTCTTCATAGGGGAGAGAGGGAGGTAGGTGGCTCGATGGATAGAATGATGGACCTGGAATTAAAAGACTACTCTTCCTAAGTCAAATTCAGCCAAATACACTAGTTGTGTGACCTTGGACAAGTCACTTAACCATTTGCTTCAGTTTCCTCCTCTGTAAAAGGAGCTGGAGAAGACAATGGCAAACCACCCTCGTATCTTTGCCAAGAAAACCCCAAATGGGGGACATGGAGTCAAATATGACTGGATATTAAGAAAAGAACTAAAGGCTGGCTGACAGTCAAGCTTCACTCTTGACCAGTGGTATCAAACTCAAATACAGGGGCCACTAAGCCATACCTGTGAATGGCATATTGACTTAGCTTTAAAATATAATATTCTCTAAGTTTTATTGTAACTTAATTTATTTTTTAAAGATCTCCATTTTATGTTTATTGCAGCCCTTTTCATAGTGGCTAGAAACTGGAAATTGAATGGATGCTCATCAGTTGGAGAATGGCTGAATAAGTTGTGGTATATGAATATTATGGAATATTATTGCTCGGTAAGAAATGACCAGCAGCATGAATACAGAGAGGCTTGGCGAGACTTACACGAACTGATGATAAGTAAAATGAGCAGAACCAGGAGATCATTATACACTTCAACATTATACACTTCAATAACAATATGAGGATCAATTCTGATGGAAGTGGCTATCTTTGACAATGAGAAGATCCAATTCAGTTTCAATTAATCAGCTATACCCAGAGACAGAACACTGAGAAATGAATGTGGACTGCTTACATTTTTGTTTTTCTTCCCAACTTATTTTTACCTTTCTAAATCCGATTTTTCTTGTGCAACAAGAGAATTGTATAAATATGTACACATTAAAAAAAAAAAAAAGATCTCCATTTTAATCTGGATTAGGTGACAGAAGTGTCATGAGCTGAATGCTATATGTTTGACAACTTTGCTCTTTACCTTCATAGCTCACATTGCAGAATCTAGCCTGAGGTGTTATGACCAGCAATAACCATAGGAAATTACCATCTCAAAAATGTACATGTTTTAACTGAGGATAAGGTATTACCCTAGAAAAATGAAACTAATGCTAAGATATTTTAGAGATTATTCACCAACTAATAGAGCTGGGTTTGTTTTGTTTTGTTTTGATCATGGGTTACCTCCTAGTAGCCAGGTGACACAATGGATAAGAATGCTGGGGAGAATCAGGAGGAATTGAGTTTAAATATGACTTCAGACACTTACTAGGCTGTGTGACCCACAGGCAAGTCACTTAATCTTGTTTGCCTCAGTTTCCTCATCTATAAAGTGAGCTGGAGAAGGAAATGGCTAACAATTCAAGTAATTTTTTTTTTTTTTGCCAAGAAAAGCCCAAATAGAGTCATAAAGAATTGGATATAACTAAATTAACTAAACAAGGATGATGTCCTGGCAGCCTTTATACAGCCCTTTATATGCAAATATAAGATTTCTGTATTCCTATTTATTCATTCAACATACAATTATTAAATGCAAGCTATATATATCAAGTACTATGCTAAACACTGGCTAATGTATAAAATTTAGGTAAGACATGATTCCTGTTATCAACTATTGACAATCATTCTAGGTATGGTGGAGGAATAATAAAACACAAACACAGATAACTATAATCAACTTGCCTCAAATTAAAGTTTCTAAAGTTAAAGTTTGAAAGTCTTAAAAAAGAATTTTAATTAACAGTGCTTGGTCACTGATTTTTCCCTTAATTTATGATTTTGCATTTTTAGGTTCCAGCTGAGACTGGAAACTATCAGGTCAAAATACCAAAAGAAAAGCTTTCCTTGCAAAATTTTCTGTCTGGTTTTAAGCAGAAAGCCTCAGAAATTTCACATCTCTTGAGACTTGATCTCAGGAGATTCCTAGCCTAGTTTTTTCATGGGTTAAATTACTAAACTCTAAATATCACCTTGTAAAGTTAGCTTAGTCCTTAAAATAACACCTCACAGAGTCAGCAGCTGTGGATATGGTGAATGGAACAGGTTTAAGATTTTCCTAGTCATTTTTAGGGATTGCCTATCCATCCTCTGCATAGCTGCCATAATGATTCTCCTGAAGCATAAGTCTAGCTATATTGATCCTCTATGAGAATGAAAGACAAATAGCAATGAACCCTAATGGTTTCCTATTATCTAGAGGATAAAATAAAAACTCCTCTACTTGTCATTTAAAGTCCTTCACAACCTGACCTTAGCCTATTCTTCCAGCTGCCCTAAATACCACTCTTTATCATACATTCTACAATTCTCCAAATTTATTCTCTTTCTGTCCTTTATATATGATAGGTTGCTAGGTGGTACAGTGGATAGGACACTAGATCTCTAGACTTGAGTTCAAATTCAACTTCAGATACTTACTAGCTCTATAACCCTAGGCAAGTCACAACCTCTGTCTACCTCAATTTTAAAAAAGAGGATAAAACTAGCACCTTTCTTACAGAGTTGGTGTAAAATTCAAATAAAATCATATTTATAAAATGTTTAATACAGTGCCTGGATCATAATAGGTGCTTAATAAATGTCTTTTTACTTTCACCCCTTCTTTTTTTTTTTTTTTTGGTGCCACACTGCAATGTACTTTCTCTTTACTTCTGCCTTCTAGAAATCCAAGTTTCCTTCAAAGTTTGGTTCTACAATTGATCAATGATGGACGGAATCAGCTACACCCAGAGAAGGAACACTGGGAAATGAGTGTAAACTATTTGCATTTTTGTTTTTCTTCCCAAATTATTTTTACCTTCTGAATCCAACAAAAAATTTGGTTCTGCACACATATAGTGTATATAGAATATATTATAACACATTTAACATGTATGGGACTGCCTGCTATCTAGGAGAGAGGGTGGAGGGAGGAGAAATACTAAAAAGGGAGGGCTGTGTGTCACAAGTGGGGTCTATAAATTAAATATTGGGGAAGGGGTACAGGGGGGTCAAGGAAAAAAGCATAATCTGGGGATAATATGAGGGCAGGAAATACAGAATTAGTCATTTTAACTGAAAATGTGAATGGGATGGACTCTCCCATTAAACGGAGAAAGACAGCAGACTGGATCAAAAGTCAGAACCCTACAATATGTTGTTTACAGGAAATACACTTAAATCAGGGAGATACATACGGAGTAAAGGTAAAAGGTTGGAGCAGAATCTATTATGCTTCAGGTGAAGCCAAAAAGCAGGGGTAGCCATCCTTATCTCCGATCAAGCAAAAGCAGAAATTGATCTAATTAAAAGAGATAAGGAAGGAAACTATATCCTGCTAAAAAGTAGCATAGACAATGAAGCCATATCAATACTAAACATATATGTACCAAGTGGTATAGCATCTAAATTTCTAAAGGAAAAGCTCAGAGTTGCAAGAAGAAATACACAGCAAAACTATAATAGTGGGAGATCTTAACCTTGCACTCTCAGAATTAGATAAATCAAACCACAAAACAAATAAGAAAGAAATTAAAGAGGTAAATAGAACATTAGAAAAACTAGGTATGATAGATCTTTGGAGAAAATTGAATGGTGATAGAAAGGAGTATACTTTTTTCTCAGCAGTCCATGGAACCTATACAGAAATTGACCATATATTGGGACATAAAGATCTCAAAATTAAATGCAGGAAAGAAGAAATAGTAAATGCCTACTTCGCAGACCACAATGCAATAAAAGCTACATTCAACAAGAAGTTAGGGGTAAATAGACCAAAAAATAATTGGAAACTAAATAATCTCATCTTAAAGAATGACTGGGTGAAACATCCATTCCTACTAAAAACACTTGAGAGTATAGGAATAAATGGTCTATTCCTTAGAATAATCAGGAGCATATATTTACAACCGTCAGTAAGCATAATATGCAATAGAGATAAACTGGAACCTTTCCCAGTAAGATCAGGAGTGAAACAAGGTTGCCCACTATCACCATTACTATTCAATATAGTACTAGAAACGCTAGCCTCGGCAATAAGAGCCGAGAAAGAGATTCAAGGAATTAGAGTAGGAAATGAGGAAACCAAACTATCACTCTTTGCAGATGACATGATGGTATACTTAGAGAACGCAAAGACTCTGCTAAAAAACTATTAGAAATAATTCAGAATTATAGCAAAGTTGCAGGATACAAAATAAATCCACATAAATCCTCAGCATTTTTATATATCACCAACAAAATGCAACAGCAAGAGATACAAAGAGAAATTCCATCCCAAACAAATGTTGAGAGTATAAAATATT
Source organism: Sminthopsis crassicaudata (assembly GCF_048593235.1). Classification (NCBI taxonomy): domain Eukaryota; kingdom Metazoa; phylum Chordata; class Mammalia; order Dasyuromorphia; family Dasyuridae; genus Sminthopsis; species Sminthopsis crassicaudata. The sequence goes on from NC_133618.1 coordinate 317,647,516, forward strand.
TAGGAATCCATCTACCAAAGAATAGTCAGGAATTATATGAGCAAAATTACGAAACACTATTTATTTATTTAGTGCTATACCAATCAGACTCCCAAGGAACTATTTTAATGATCTAGAAAAAATAACAACAAAATTCATATGGAAGAATAAAAAGGTCGAGAATTGCAAGGGAACTAATGAAAAAAAAGGCAGATGAAGGTGGTCTAGATGTACCTGATCTAAAGCTATATTATATAGCAGCGGTCACCAAAACCATTTGGTATTGGCTAAGAAATAGATCAGTCGATCAGTGGAACAGATTAGGTACAAAAACCAAAAAAGAGTACATCTATAGCAATCTAGTCTTTTACAAACCCAAAGATACCAACATTAGGGATAAAAATTCATTATTTGAAAAAAACTGTTGGGAAAACTGGAAATTAGTATGGCAGAAGTTAGATATGGATCCACACTTAACACCATATACCAAGATAAGATCAAAATGGGTCCATGATTTAGGCATAAAGAATGAGATCATAAATAGATTATAGGAACAGAAAATAGTCTACCTCTCAGACCTGTGGAAGAGGAAGGAATTTATAACCAGAGGAGAACTAGAGATCATTATTGATCACAAAATAGAAGATTTTGATTACATCAAACTAAAAAGTTTCTGTATAAACAATACTAATGCAAACAAGATTAGAAGGGAAGTAACAAATTGGGAAAATATTTTTAAAGTTAAAGGTTCTGATAAAGGCCTCATTTCCAAAATATATAGAGAACTGACCCTAATTCATAAGAAATCAAACCATTCTCCAATTGATAAATGGTCAAAGGATATAAACAGACAATTCTCATTTGATGAAATTGAAATTATATGGACTCATATGAGTGTTCCAAATCACTACTGATCAGAGAAATGCAAATTAAGACAACTCTGAGATACCACTACACACCTGTCAGATTGGCTAAGATGACAGGAACAAATAACGATGAATGTTGGAGGGAATATGGGAAAACTGGGACACTAATACATTGTTGGTGGAGTTGTGAAAGAATCCAACCATTCTGGAGAACAATTTAGAACTATGCCCAAAAAGTTATCAAACTGTGCATACCCTTTGATCCAGCATTGCTGCTATTGGGCTTATATCCCAAAGAAATACTGAGGAGGGGAAAGGGACCTGTATGTGCCAAAATGTTTGTGGCAGCTCTTTTCATAGTGGCTAGAAACTGGAAGATGAATGGATGTCCATAAATTGGAGAATGGTTGAGTAAATTATGGTATATGAAGGTTATGGAATATTATGCTCTGTAAGAAATGACCAGCAGGAGGAATACAGAGAGGCTTGGAGAGACTTACATCAACTGATGCTGAGTGAAATGAATAGAAACAGAAGATCGCTGTACACTTCAATGTTGTATGAAGATGTATTCTGATGGGAGTGGATATCTTCAACATAAAGAAGATCCAACTCACTTCCAGTTGATCAATGATGGACAGAAACAACTACACCCAGAGAAGGAACACTGGGAAGTGAATGTAAATTGTTAGCACTACTGTCTATCTACCCAGGTTATTTACACCTTCGGAATCTAATACTTAACGTGCAACAAGAAAATGGGATTTACACACGTATATTGTATCTAGGTTATATTGTAACACATGTAAAATGTATGGGATTGCCTGTCATCTAGGGGAGGAAGTAGAGGGAGGGAGTGGATAATTTGGAAAAACGAATACAAGGGATAATGTTATAAAAAAAATTACTCATGCATATATACTGTCAAAAAAATTTATAAATAAAATTTAAAAAAAGAATGACTGGGTGAAACAGCAAATTATAGAAACAATTAATAATTTCACCCAAGATAATGGCAACGATGAGACATCATACCAAAATTTTTGGGATGCAGCTAAAGCAGTAATTAGGGAAAATTTTATATCTTTAGAGGCTTACTTGAATAAAATAGAGAAAGAAAAGATCAATGAATTGGGCCTGCAACTTAAAAAGCTAGAAAAAAGACCAAATTAAAACTCCCCCAACCAAAAACTAAACTTGAAATTCTAAAATTAAAAGGAGAAATTAATAAAATTGAAAGTTAAAAAACTATTGAATTAATAAATAAAACTAAGAGTTGGTTTTATGAAAAAGCCAATAAAATAGATAAACCTTTGGTAAATCTGATCAGAAAAAGAAAAGAGGAAAATCAAATTGTTACTCTTAAAAATGAAAAGGGGGATCTTTCCACCAATGAAGAGGAAATTAGAGAAATAATAAGGAGTTACTTTGCCCAACTTTATGCCAATAAATTTGATAACTTAAGTGAAATGACTGACTACCTCCAAAAATATAAGCTTCCTAGATTAACAGAGAAGGAGGTAAACTACTGAAATAGTCCCATTTCAGAAAAAGAAATAGAACAAGCTATTAATCAACTCCCCAGGAAAAAATCCCCAGGACCAGATGGATTTACATGTGAATTCTACCAAACATTTAAAAACAATTAGCCCCAATGTTATATAAACTATTAGAAAAAATAGGGGATGAAGGAGTCCTACCAAACTCCCTTTATGACACAGACATGGTACTGATACCTAAACCACTGAGAAAGAAAACTGTAGACCAATCTCCTTAATGAATATTGATGCTAAAATCTTAAATAAGATATTAGCAAAAAGACTTCAGAAAATCATACCCAGGATAATACACTATGATCAAGTAGGATTTATACCAGTAATGCAAGGCTGGTTTAATATTAGGAAAACTATTAGTATAATTGACCATATTAATGATCAAATTTTTAAAAACCATATGATCATCTCAATAGATGCAGAAAAAGGATTTGATAAAATACAACATCCATTCCTACTAAAAACACTTGAGAGTACAGGAATAAAGGGACTATTCCTTAAAATAGTCAGAAGCATATATTTAAGAACTTCAGTAAGCATAATATGTAATGGAAATAAACTGGAACCTTTCCCAGTAAAATCAGGAGTGAAACAAGGTTGCCCACTATCACCATTACTATTCAATATTGTATTAGAAATGCTAGCCTCGGCAATAAGAGTCGAGAAAGAGATTAAAGGAATAAGAGTAGATAATGAGGAAATCAACCTATCACTCTTTGCAGATGGTATGATAGTATACTTAGAGAACCCCAGAGATTCTAATAAAAAGTTATTAGAAATAATTCACAACTTTAGCAAAGTTGCTGGATATAAAATAAATCCACATAAGTCCTCAGCATTTTTATACATCACCAACAAAATGCAACAGCAAGAGATACAAAGAGAAATTCCATTCAAAACAACTGTCGAGAGTATAAAATATTTGGGAATCCAGCTACCAAAGGAAAGTCAAGAATTATATGAGCAAAATTACAAACCACTTGCCACAAAAATAACGTCATATTTAAATAATTGGAAAGACATTAATTGCTCTTGGATAGGCTGAGCAAATATAATAAAGATGGCAATACTCCCCAAACTAATCTATTTATTTAGTGCTATTATCAATCAGACTCCCAAGGAACTATTTTAATGACATAGAACAAATAATAACAAAATTCATATGGAAGAATAAAAGGTTGAGAATTTCAAGGGAATTAATGAAAAAAAGTCAGATGAAGGTGTCCTAGCTGTACCTGATCTAAAGCTATATTATAAAGCAGAAGTCACAAAAACCATTTGGTATTGGCTAAGAAATAGACCAGTCGATCAGTGGAACAGATTAGGTACACAGGACAAAATAGGGTACAACTATAACAATCTAGTTTTTGACAAACCCAAAGATGCCAACATTTGGGATAAGAATTCATTATTTGAAAAAACTGTTGGGAAAGCTGGAAATTAGTATGGCAGAAATTAGATATGGATCCACACTTAACACCATATACCAAGATAAGATCAAAATGGGTCCATGACTTAGGCATAAAGAATGAGATCATAAATAAATTAGAAGAACATAGGATAGTTTACCTCTCAGACCTGTGGAGGAGGAAGGAATTTATGACCAAAGGAGAACTAGAGATCATTATTGATCACAAAATAGAAGATTCTGATTACATCAAATTAAAAGGCTTTTGTACAAACAAAACTAATGTAAACAAGATTAGAAGGGAAGTAACAAATTGGGAAAATATTTTTACAACTAAAGGTTCTGATAAAGGCCTCATTTCCAAAATATATAGAGAACTGACTCTAATTTATAAGAAATCAAACTATTCTCCAATTGATAAATGGTCAAAGGATATGAACAGACATTTTTCAGATGATGAAATTGAAACTATATCTACTCATATGAAAGAGTGTTCCAAATCACTACTGATCAGAGAAATGCAAATTAAGACAACTCTGAGATACCACTACACACCTGTCAGATTGGCTAAGATGACAGGAAAAGATAATGATGAATGTTGGAGGGGATGTGGGAAAACTGGGACACTGATGCAACTGATGCATTGTTGGTGGAGTTGCCAAAGAATCCAGCCTTTCTGAAGAGCAATTTGGAACTATGCCCAAAAAGTTATCAAACTGTGCATACCCTTTGATCCAGCAGTGCTACTACTGGGCTTATATCCCAAAGAAATACTAAAGAAGGGAAAGGGATCTACCTGTATGTGCCAAAATGTTTGTGGCAGCTCTTTTTGTAGTGGCCAGAAACTGGAAGATGAATGGATGCCCATCAATTGGAGAATGGTAAATTATGGTATATGAACGTTATGGAATATTACTGCTCTGTAAGAAATGACCAACAGGATGAATACAGAGAGGCTTGGAGAGATTTATATCAACTGATGCTGAGTGAAATGAGCAGAATTAGGAAATCATTATACACTTCAACAATGATACTGTATGAGGATGTATTCTGATGGAAGTGGATTTCTTCAACATAGAGAAGAGCTAATCCAATTCCAATTGATCAATGATGGACAGAATCAGCTACACCCAGAAAAGGAACACTGGGAAATGAGTGTAAACTGTGAGCATTTTTTTTGTTTTTCTTCCCAGATTATTTTTACCTTCTGAATACAATTCTTCCTTTGCAACAACAACAACAAAATTCGGTTCTGCACATATATATTGTACCTAGGATATACTATAAGATATTTAATATGTATGGGAATGCCTGCCATCTAGGGGAGGGGGTGGAGGGAAGGAGGGGAAAAATTCAGAACAGATGGGAGTACAAGGGATAATGTTGTAAAAAAAATTACCTATGCATTATGTACTGTCAAAAAATGTTATAATTATAAAATTAATAAAAAATAATAATAAAGAAATGACCAGCAGGATGAATACAGAGAGGTTTGGAGAGACTTGAATGAACTGATGCTGAGTGAAATGAGCAGAACCAGGAGATCACTATACACTTCAACAACAATACTGTATGAAGACATATTCTGATTGAAGTGGATACCTTCAACATAAAGAAGATCCAATTCGCTTCCAGTTGATCAATGATGGACAAAAACAGCTACCCCCAGAGAAGGAACACTGGTAATTGAATGAAAACTATTTGTACTATTGTCTTTCTACCCAGGTTACTTATACCTTCAGAATCCAATTCTTACTATACAATAAGAAAATTGGATTTACACACATATATTGTATCTAGGTTATACTGTAACACATTTAATATGTATGGGATTGCCTGTCATCTAGGGGAGGGAGTAGAGGGAGGGAGGGGAAATTTTGGAAAAATGAATACAAGGTATAATGTTGTAAAAAAAAAAATTACTCATGCATATGTACTGTCAAAAAAATTATAATTATAAAATTAATAAAAAATAAAAAAAAGGAAGGATTGGGGAAGAATATGCCAGAAAATTGGTATAATATATTTTTTAAATATTGATATTAATAAAATTTATGGAAATATAAAAAGTTATAATTATAAAATTAATTTTTAAAAGTATAAAAAAAAGTTTGGTTCTAATACCTACTATATGTGGCCTTTCCTTATCCCTTTCCCTATCTACTAGCTTTTGTTCCTTTTCCCTCCATCAGCATATTACTATATAGAAATACTTACTTACATATGTACAAATTGTCTCCTTCTACAGAATGTAACCTCCTTGAGGTCAGCAACTGTTACATTTTTTATTTTGTATTCCCATCACCTAGCATAGTGCCTGGTAGGATTAACAGTGCTTATTCAATGATTTATTGGTTGACTGACAGTGGAAGAAATTCAGAATAATGCATGAAATCTGTGATTTCTTCCTTTATTTTTTTTTCCATTTAAATCAAGCAGTGACCTTGTTAATAATGCTCACTATATTGCAAATCTGCCATCTGTTATATTCAGTCCCAAGTGAATATGGGGAAAGACAGGAGTTGGAGAGATGAAATAGAGATGAAAGACCCAGCTGGCCCCAAAGAATTGGAAAATATTTTTGTAACCACCTCTATGCAAGCAGAGAATGTGAACCTCAAGGGCTCCTCTTGTCTTTTCATAGTCAGATGTAGCTGCCAGAGGTTCAAAGGTTGAGACACAACCAAGAATGCAAGTCACAATTTAGAAGTCAGGCCAGTTCTCTCAAATATGCAGGACTTCCCTCACTTATGATTTATTCATACACCAGCAAAAATGACATTAGCTCAAACTCCATCAACAAGTGCAGAGTTGCAGAGTACAAAATGAGAGCTGAGGGAAATGGTAGAACAGCCTCTCTAACATGCAGACTCAAGTCTTTGGGCAGATATGATTCTTTCCTCTTCTTCTCTGCCTATCTATGATATGCTCACCCACATGCAGTAACCAAGTCAGGATAATTTTATAAAATCGAGGCTGAGTTAATCAATCAAATTGTCTCATTCCATTTAAAAGAAATGATAAGATTCTTTCCCTGCTATCTTTCTCAAGTGAGAATAATCTCACCAGTCAGAAATGTGAATCGGGTGTGAAAAAGACCTAGAAATCAATCAATCATAAGCTTTAGACTAAATGTGAAAAGCATGCGATCAATTTAGCTGTCTTTCAGAGTCACTGGATAAACTGAAGTGAGTTGAGGAATTGAGGGGATGCCTGTGAGTCATTTACAAAATAGTCAGGTCAGTTATTTAGGAATTCAAGTATCTAGCAGTTTCATGCTAAACATTCCTAATCAAGACACAGAGAAGGCATCAGTGAAGAAGAGGGAAAAAAGCATGTTATCCTTGATTTTCTATCCCTGCCCCATTACTATTCTCCAGTCCTTTGGCTGGAGGATAACATTGTGAATTCCAAAGAGTAAGAAGTTTAGGACTTTTTCATCTGTATCCTAGCAGCATTCTCAAGACAACAGCTACTATGGGCATGTCAGGGGTCAAAAAAGTACTGATTGGATTAAATAGATACTAGATTTAATGGACTAGATCAAATTAAATAATTATAAAGTGTTTAGCACAATGTCTGACATATAGTAAGCAGGATATAAATGTTTGTCATCGTTAGGCAGATTTGAAACTCTAAAAGGAACTCAACAGGATCCTGTTGCTGTTTTTGACCCCATTCAGGGTTTTCTTGGCCTTAACACTAGAGTGGTTTGCCACTTCCTTCTGTAGCTCATTTTACAGATGAGGAAATTAATATAAACAGGATTAAGTGACTTGCCCAGGATCACACAGTTATTATCTTAAGACAGATTTGAACTCAGGAAGATGAATCTCCTTGATACTAGGCCTGAACTCTATTCACTGTGTTTGTAGATAGGATAAGTATGACTTAGATGCCCAAAGCCAATAGTACAAAACACAAAATCTCAGAGAGGGGTATCCTAAAAATGTATCAGTACATGTCTAGTCCCCTGGAAAGAAAACATTCTCTAGATATCCCCAGTCCCTGTTCTTATATAAGGACATGATATAGTTATATCTTGTAAAACAAACAAGCTACATAAAGAAGTAGGAAATAATCGGTAAAGGAAAGGGATTTATAAAGAATTCCCAAAGAAGCTGAGATTTCAGTGGGGCTTTGAAGGAAGCCTGAGAGATCAGGGAGTCAGAGATAAGGAGAGAGCATTCTATGAATGCGAGACAGCCAGAGTTTGAGATGACTTTTGCCCTTCTATTGCTCAATAGTTTTTTTTTTTGTTTTTTTTTTTTGCAGTAAAGGGATACATCTTTTCTTCTTTTGCATTGCCCATAGTATCTAGCAAAGAATCATTGACAGAATGTTACTTAATACGTGCTCGACAAGTGAATCAATAATATAAATAAATGTCAGTTTTCAGTGTCCAGCTGTGGTCCAATAAGACAGGCATGTCCACAGAATAGACATGAGATAAGTCATATTCATAGTTCTACTTTGTCTACTGTTCACATATATTTTTGCACAGTAGCCTAGTCTCACAATATTTTTTAATTAAGTATTTAAGGGAGTTTTACAAGCTGACTCATAACGATCATCACCAACATTATGTAGACATGATGAAGGGTACCCTATAAAACAGTGACATTTACTGTCAGTAAGTTAGTCAATTTATTGACTAAAAATATTTATATTTTATTAAGCACTTGCTATGTGCCAGACAGTGTGCTAAACATTGTAGATATAAAAAAGGCAGTAAGGAAAGCTTTCAAAATAACCAGAATCTCAGATGAGCACCATTATCTAAAATATTACTGAAAGTGCCAATAAAATGTTCATTATATGTTCAGGCGTTATGATGCAAAAGTAGGAGTGCTGACCTTGAACTCACTGAACCTGAGTTCAAATCCTAACTCTTCTACTTCTTACCTGTGAAAGCCACTTAAACTCACTAGACCTCAATTTTCTCATCTGAAAATAAAAGAATTGGACTAGATTGCCACTAAAGTTCCATACAGCTTGAAATTTACAAGCTTGTGAATCTGTGAGCCTATAGGCCTTGTTGGCTATCCAACTTGTAGCCTCCAAACCTGGAATAGCATCTTTCTGTCCAGATTTCCAGAAATCAGACCCCCCCAGTCCTTGAGCAAAGTAATGTAGTCAGTTTTGGAACTCACTCTGGGGCTAAGCTTGGATGAGTAAGTGAGTGGGTAGGTGTAAACTCTTCTAGTCCATTATATTCATTTGGCCACAGAACGGATCATACTTTCAAGTCCTACTAACTGTGCACTCCAATGATCTTGCCAACTACCCTGTCATCCTCTGTTTCCTCCCTCCACAACTATTCCTTGCTTTTCACCTCTGGGAATAGTAATCCACTTGTCTGCCTATTGGATGCATTAACCAGTCCTATGATTCCCCAGACCAAAATTACCCACCTACTCCTAATTTATTGTCTATCAGATTTTAAGTTCCTTGAGTACAAAGAATTGCCTCAATTTTGTGTTTGTATCCCTAGTATTTATTTAGCAAAGTGTAATATTGAGAGATAGAGAAAACACAAATATTTCTTAAGTATTTACTATGTGTAAGGTACTGTGCTATACACTAAAAATATACAAGCATACACATGCAAGCGCTATGCTACACACTGGAAATGTACAGGCATATTCAAAAATTCAAGCAGAAGGAAAGATATTCCTTACCCTCATGTAATAATGAAAGAGAATTTATAAAAGATAGCTGAAAAGTAAAAATTGTGGAAGAACTGATTAAGCTAAGGAAAGGGCCACTGGGGCAGAAGTATGAGAAGGTTGTTGTAGTATGGTAGTGGACACATTATATAGAGTGAGAAAAAGGATGAGAACAGAATCTTTGATTTAATTGATATAGGGAACTTCCAGATGAGGTGCCTTCTCTCACTAAAACCCTGACAAGTTAAAGGACTTGGCCAGAGTCACAGAATCAATATGTATTAGAACTGGAACTTAAAATCCAGATCTTTCTAGTTTAGAGCATGATCTCCATTCACTACTATATTACTGCTTCTTTAATAATACCTGAAATAATAGAAGAAGACTTCCCAGAACTTTTGAATACAGAAAACAAAGTATTATTCAATTGACTCTATAGATTGCCTCAGGAGATAGAAAGCCATGCTTAAAACTCCATGGCATATAGTGGTTAAATTTCACAGTTTTAATAACAAGTAGCACATTTTATAAACACCTAGAAAAAAGGCCATCAGCTAAGAAAGAATCTGAATTGCTAAGGATTATTTTTGCAGTCATAAAGAAATTGTACAACAAATTAAGTATAATATTCCAAAAAGCTAGAAATCTCAAGTTGCAACTCACAGTAACATTTCAATAAGGTTCAATTTAATCATTATTAAAAAAAAAAAAAAGATGGACCTTCAACAAAAGATGCATCTATTCTAAAGCATAATTGAGAGAGAGAAAGAGAGAGAGAGAGAGAGAGAGAGAGAGAGAGAGAGAGAGAGAGAGAGAGAGAGAGAGAGAGAGAGAGAGAGAGAGAGAGAAGGAGGGAGGGAGGGAGTGAAGGAAGAAAGAAATGAAAGGGAAGAAAGGAAGATGAAAGGAAAGGGGAGAGGAGAGGAGAGGAAAGGAGAAGAGAGAAGAGGAAAGGAGAGGAGAGGGGAGGAGAGGAGAGGGAAGCAGAAGAGAGGAGAGGGGAGGAGAGGAGAGGAGAGGAGAGGAAAGCAGAGGAGAGGACAAGTAAGCAAATAAAGCTTACAAACTTTTACTTACAAACACTCCAACAGGACAAACACAAGGAATATAAATAAGAAAAAACTAATTAAGCATCTCTTTCACATATATGAGCTATTTTTAAAAAATAGAAATTGAATCAAGAAGTAAAAAAACTGAACAAAAGAAAAATATTTAGGAACAGAAAAATGAATCTAAGGAGTGAAAACTTAAGAGGCTCTTAATGAATCATGAAAAGGAAAGGAAGATCTGGATATTCTTTGAAATAAAGCCCATATTCTGTAGAAGGAATACCACGGTGGAAAGTTATTCAAGTAAGAATAAGGGAAGCAGGAGACAAATGGGAAGCAAAAAAATACCCCTACTCCAGATAGAGGTATGCAGATGAAAATAGGATAAAAGGAAGAAGGAGGAACTGAGATTAAAGGGAAATTAGAAGATAGCTGGATCCTAGAAGGAGGAAATGAAAAGGTATCATTAAAGAATGTTTTCTTGGTGGTAGTAGGTTGGGGGGGGGAAGTATCATGAGGAAAACATATGTCAGTGGTAACAGGCAAAACTTTTGGCAGGTGTGTGTTGGATTCAATTCAAATTGTTAAAGTTTCAGTGTGAGCATTTACATTTTGGAAACTTGTCAAATCAGGGCTTGATTTATTGTTTTGTTAATTGTCTAGACTTAAGAAAGTGATGGAGATAATATGAATAATACAGATTAAATTTAAAAGGGTTATAGGGGTATATTTTCCCCCAAGAGTTGATTTTTAAATATTTACCCTTGTCTTATACCCTTTGTATTTCAATTTTAGGAAACAGACATTATAAGAAATTACCCAGTATTTCATCCCAGCCTAGGAGAGGGGATTAGGATGGTGGTGGTAGCATAAAACCAGAGCTGGATATTCTGGCCTTAGGGGTATCTTTATAGATTATGTAACAAAAAAAAATTAACACAAGGAACATAAACACAAACTATAAACTCAAATAACAATTTATTAATGATATCCTGAATAATGAATGATTTAAAAAAAAACACACAAATTATAGAGATAATTAGGGAAACAGATATAATTAACAACTGGGTAGCAACTGAATATGTGATAGGTTTTCACAGAAATAAGAGATTAGATGTGTTTTATTTGGTCCTAGGGAGAGGAACTAGGAATAGGGATAATTTGCAAAGAAGCAAATTAAGCTTACTATAATAAAATATTTCTTAACTAGAATCTTACAAAAACAGAAATAATTACTTTTAAGGTAGCAATTTCCTCTTATTGGAGGTATTCAAACAAAAGCTGGATGTCTACTCATCAGGTATGCCATAGTCAGTTATCTTATTCAGGTATGGATTGCACTGTGTGATGTCTGTTATTCTGTCCAGCTCAACTTCTGTCATCCTGCAATTATGTATTCATAACTGATCTATTCCCCACCCTACCCCTACCATTAGTATTTTATACATTATGTCCTATAGGCAATTTATCAACATGACTCTGGATATACCATAAATACCTAAGGGGAATACACATGAAACCTATTCTGCTGGCTGCCCTTCATCCAGGAAAAGTATCCAGCAGGGGAAAACAAAGGCAACAAGGCTCTGACTCTCAAATCCTAAGGATGGGTTTGCATGCACCCATTGGAAACATATTAGAAACGCAAGTGCCTAGTGGGCCATACTTGGAGGTCTAATCTAAAGCTATCTAATACATAAACAGTGTAAGACATCTATTAGGAGGTAGATAGATAATTTTGGGTTATAGAATTGTATTGGAAGGAAAAAATACAAAGATAACCCTAAGAAAGAAATCAAAGAATTGTCAGCCAGATTACAAGATTTCAAAGAAAGTGAGCTCTCCTTCCTCAACTTTCTCATATCAATTTGGCTGTATCTCTCCTTTGCATCTAATAAACTGTAGATTAGATTATAGCACTATCTGTTTTGTGATGTATCTCTGCCTCCCCAGTACCTTAGATTGCTCAAGCTAGTTGCTAAATAAACGTTTGTCAAATTGAACTAAATAGAATAGGTATTGGTGTGCATTTTGTAGCTCTGACAGTTGCAGCTGTATATCTGCTTCTTTCTGCCCTCACAATTCAGCTACACTGTCTTCATCAGAGTTGGAAAAAAAAGATACCTATAACACTATCATAATATAGCACATACTTGTAGAGGGTTTTAAGATTTACAAACTTGCTGTTTTACAATCCTTTGAGGTTGGAAAGTAATTGTCATCTCCTTCCTTATTATTGAAAAAAACAAAAGTGAGTAGCAAGTAAGACCTGGGGAACTCAGATTCCAAAGGCATTTTTCTTTTCCTCTGTGTCACATTGCTTTGATAATAGTTGCTTTCTTTAGGTGGCTCTGATTTAAGATAACATTGAGTTAGTGGCAGAACAAAGGATTTCTTATTCATAATTCAATTTTCTTTCCACTATATAGCTCACTGTCTCAAGATAATGGATTTCCTCTCTGTTCCACTTTTTCCCTCTCTCCTAGTTGAAACAGGCTATGGTCCAGAAGGGCTCCTAGCTTCTTTTTTTTTCATATTTTAATTCTTTTTGATATATTTTGGCTTTTCTATTATACGTATTTACAAATCAAACCCACTTTTTGAAAGTCTCTTGTAATGAAACAAAAAAATTCATCAAAACTAAGTGCATGCCATATTCCCTATCTGTAATAATCACCAGCTATTTTTTATTTAATAAACATCTGTTTGATCTCCTATCTTTCCTCCACCCTATTAAAAATGAAAATACAAGCAAATTTTCTTCTAATAACAAATATCCATAGTCAGGCAAAGCATTCTTTCAATGGCTGCATATGAAAACCTAATATGTCTCTCTCATGGATAGCATGTTTCATCATCGGACTTTTGAAAAACATGAATGGTCATCTATTGAACATAGTTTTATAGCTTTAAAAGTTTGTTTTTACAATGTTACTTTTAGAGGATAGTAATAATAACTGACATTTATATGGCATTTTTAAGAATTACAGAGCACTCTTCATGTGGACATTCAGCCTTTGTTTGGATACTTCCAATAAGAGGAAATTGCTACCTCAAAAGTAATTATTTCCAAACAATCAATCTAAATGATTGGCTTTATGGTAGGGAATATAGTCATTCTTTCCATATTACAAGGGTTAAGAGGATCCACCCACCTTTCAAACCTCATGTACATGATTGGAAAATCTGCATAAAATTGTTTGGCCCTTCCTGCACATCATAAAAGAAGTATGAATTATTATGCTATTAAAAGATAAAATATGCTGGTATTATATAATATTATATGTTTATTTTATACATTTCTGAGTCTCTAAACGTATTGTTTGCAGGTCCCCAAACCTATTTAATTTCTTATGCCAACCCATGATGTACCAAAAGCAAAAACACCAAAAACTACAATAGGAAAAGTTGTGATATGAAAGGGATAACTATAGGTATTATTATTTCCATTTTACAAAAATGGAATTTGACACTTCAGAAAGCCCATGTTATTTGCCTTATTTCATACAACTAATATCTGTTAAAGGGGTAGAATTTTAATCCAGAATCCAGAATTCTGATTCCCATTCAATTGCACCATTCATTGTGCCACATAAAAGGTTTCCTTAATTTGATTTGCAGAAGACTCAAATGTCTGCAGACTACATGGAACTTCTGCCACTCCCAAGTGGCCTAGTAGTGTGAACTATGAAAACATATCCCTGTCCTGTCCTGGCATACTTGAAGAACCCTGCACCATAGACAGAGACATTGCTGCTTAGTTCACTCTTTCCTACTTGGATTCCAAGTCCCGACTTGACTTTCCTCCCTGGTTTTTTTTGTTTTTTTTTTTTACTTTCCTCTAGTAGTTGCTTCATTATCTACTGCTTTCACTAAGCCATCAGTGAGGAACTAGGTATATATCTAGAGAACATCTATGCAAATAAACTTTGTTACTAGAAGACTATTTAATCATGGTAGAAGGTATGGTGCCCAGACCACAAGAAATGATCACTCCATTGTTCGTGTTGTTCATCCCAACTATCAAGAAGGATATTTGTGAATTGAAACATAACTCGTAAGGGCAAACAGAGGACTCAAAATCATATTATATCAAGAACTAGGAAAGGTTAGCTTGAGGTAGGGAGGAGGGGGAAAGAAATACATGAAATTTGTTTTTAAAAGAACATATATGGAATAGACAAAGGATAATATATTTAGAGTCAAAATGTTTAGCCCAATTCTCTAATTTTATATGTGAGGAAACACCAGATTGGACTTGCCCCAAATCATGTGATAGTCCTGAGATCCTCTAATTCCAAGTATACCATTCTTCCAACTTTATAGATAACTTTTCAAATATTTATATGATTTTCATGTGGAAGAGGAATTAGATTTGTCCTGGATGGCTCCATAAAGCAGAATCAATGAAAGGCAAGAAAATTTCCAGTCAACTTCAGGAAGAATCTTCTAAATAGTAAATCTATTTTTTAAAGTAGAAATGGATTGCTTTGTGAATCAATGAGTTGTCCATCACTAGACGTATTCATACTGTAGTTGAGTAATTGTTAGAAATATTTCATAAACTTGCCATATGACCTCAATTAAATGATTAGATGACCTTCAAGGTTCCTTGTAGCTGACTGGATCTATGAAATACTAGTAATTTTTAATTCATTTAGTCTACAATCATTCAAAGTAGAAATAGCTAACAAATATCAATTTTAAAAGGGAGGAGGGGGTGGGGAACAGAAGCAAAACACAATAGATATAATTAAATCCTTAACAACCCTGAAAATCAAAGAAAACCTGACATTCTTAATGTACTTAGAGCCACTGGGACTAACAGGGTTGATTAATCAAACTGCAGCTTTGTTAATAACTTGATTAACTTAAAATGCAAGGGATTTAGAAATTAGCATGCAAAGGTTTTGTATTTGCATCTTCAAAAAATTGAGCTGCATCATACCTCAATTTATCTCCTTTGATAGCTCCTGGAACCTGACTACAGGTGCTCTGGGTTCTTCTGGGGAAAACAATAAAAAAAGGCATTCTGTGTTTAGGATTGGATGCAAGAATCTTGTGCAGAGGAAAAGTTAGGAATATTTTTAGAGTTCATAAAAATGCAAGGACAGGCAATAAACCCTATTTATATTTGTAGACATGCCACTGGCTAACTGGATTATTAATCAATATCAAATCATTGTGAAGAGGCACATTTAGACTTGGTGTCTTTTTTAAATTAAATGGGCTTAGAGGCCAAAAACTATTTGCCAGCAGTGTTATAGTAAGGATTCTCTTCCAGGATGGGTAGAAGAGATGCCTGTTGACATCCCTTCCAATTTTCAAATTCTGTGATTCTGTGACCGCAGCAGCCCAAGAGTACAAAGTGTGTGGAACTGTAGCGAGAGAACAAAAGTAAAAGGTAGGGTGGCTCATGCCTATACTATATGCTGACTATTGGAGTGACTGAGGCTGGTGGATTGATGATGTTTGGGAGTTCTTAACTGCAGTAGGATAAAAGCCAGTGAAGGATCCTTGTTTAAGGGAGAGAAAGAGGAAGTGAAGAAGGGAGAAAGGAAGTGAAAGAAGGAAGGAGGGAGGAAGTGAAGGAAAGAAGGAAAGGAGAGAAGAAAGCAGAGGAAAAATAAAAGGAGGAAGAAAAGAGAAGGAAGGAAGAGGGGAAAACAATGGTAATGTTAGATGCTACTAAATTCTTTTATCACTTCTTAGTAACAAAAGGAAATGGAGAAGATGGTGGTGGAAAGTTCTTTCACTTGGAACTCTGAAATCTTCATATGCCCTTTCATATTTAGGACCTTGATTTGTTTCAGTACTGTTTTCAGTCAGATGGTATAAGAGTACATCTGGGAGGTACCTCTAAGGATTTGAGAAAATGTTTCAGGGACAGTCTATAAGGCCATACAAAGTCTTCTTTGCAAGGACTCCCTTCCATGTTTGTTAGTCTGTGCCTACTCTAGCTTTAAAGTCATGCAGAATCATAAGCTTATCCTCTTTTGATGATGAGATCCTCTAGGTCTTCATAAAGCTTTTCTTTGAACTCAACAAGATGTTACATGATGGGAGAATAGGCATTAATGATGGTGGCATGGTGCATTCTTGAAAGTGGCAATCACATTGTTATGAGCCTGTTGTTCACTACTTTTGGTGGGCATACAAGTTTGTTGACAATATTAGGCTCTCCCATTCACTGTGGCCAGTCCTGCAAACAGCTCCAAATTCAGTGAGCTGCCAGCCTTTTTAAAATCAGGACTGCTATTTGGATGCAATACCTACTGAGTGCTCTCAAAAGAAGAGCCATTCGTATTTCAGGTCTATTGGATTTCATGTTGTCCATAACTGTGTGCACATTCCTTGTACCAATAATGAGTTGAATCATCTTCGCAGTGTTTATGCATGTTTTGGGGAATTTTGACCAAAGGGTGTGATCCCCATCTGTTGTAGTAAACATGCCAGGAATGAGTGAAAAAGACAATTTTAGGGCACTTTTTCTATCCCCTTGCTCATGCAAAAAGGAAAGCAATGTGGGCCTTCTAAAAGACTGCTCAGACATCCAGGGGACTGCCAAATCCCATTGCTTGCTTCAGTGTAATGAGAAGATGATTTTATAAACCAAGTGTATGCAGAATTGTGATCCTAGCTATCATCATATCTAAACCTGCTGCTTTCTCACTTGTCTATTGCCACAGGACTTGGAGACAGGTAAAAATGGTATAGGTAATTTCTTGAGGCAGAATTGTGCAAAGTCATCAGCCTCACTCTTTCTTCCAGAGGCCTCAAAATTCAGTGACCAGACAAAAGTCAAAATGACTGGCAACGACTCAGGATGCAGTGGATAACTCTGGAATCTTTGATGTTTAGCCAAGCTCTAATCACTCCACAGTGCCCACTTCATCTATTTTCATGGACATGGGAACAAATTGTTCACATTCACCTATTCTGCTGGGGCAATTCTTCACATGCTTGGGGTAGACTTCTCCCTAAGTTGCCAATGGGTTTGAGACCCCTTAGTTACCCTCAACCTGGTTTAGTTTCCTATCAAAATGGTTTATCAAGATGTTCTTGGAGCCACAGATAGGAGAAGGGTGAATAAGACATCAAAGATAGAATGTAGCCCTGAAAAGGGCTTGAGAAGCCCTCTCAATAATCACACTACTTAGTTTTAATTTTCCCTGAACACTCCTATACCCCACAAGTAATTAATAGTAATACACTTTCAGATCAGAGAAGTTTGAAGTAAGGCAGCAATGACTGCATTCCAGATCTGAAGATGTAGCATAGAAAGGTGGGTAAATAAATGTATGTAAAGTGTCAATCAATCAGGTATTGATTAAGTAGTTACTATGCCAGGTGGCATAAAACACCACACCAGAAGTCAGAAAGACCTGAGTTCAAATCAAGCACTAACTGTACTCTAGACAAGTCACTTAACTCTTTTTGCCTCTCTTCCTTTTCTTTAAAATGAATTGGAGAAGGAAATGGCAAATGCCTCTGGAGTCAGATACAATTATAATGAATAAACAACAATGTGTACCAGACAATGTGCTCCCTGCCATAGCTCCATTAGCAGCTGAGGGAATTGTGAAAGACTCCATGCAAAATAGTTGTATCAGATAAATAAAAAGGTATTCCTATAGGCCACATATTGACTTAGAAAACCACAAATGAATATTTTCTATAGCTGAGGATGGTGGAATCAAGGAAGTACTATCTATATTCAAACTCCCACAACAATTCTTCTGAATAACTTTAAAATTATGCCTAGATCAAGTTCTGGAGCAGCAGAGCCAAAAAAGATAGTAGTGAGACGCATATCAAGCTCAAAACAATTTAGGAGGTCAGAAAAAAAGATCTGAGACATTGGGTTTTAAACTGCTCCAGAGTCCATAAGATGGCTACACTAGGTGTAGGCTTTACTGATGGCAACATCAACTCAGCATCTCCAAGAGCTCTCAAGCCAGATACAGTGAAAGGATTGGATGAGTTGTTAGAAAAAGATTACAGGAGACTCCTGAGCTAGCCTTTGGCATATGACCAGATGCTGTTTGTTGATTCCACTTCCATTGATATCAACTTCCATTACAAGGTAGAGATGATCATTTATAATTGTAAAGGAGGAATCCTGAAAAGCAGTATCACTTGTATTCAAGGGATCAGGGAACTTTCGTAGTAAGGGCTGGAGTGCAGACCAAGAGTGCACACCTCTGCCCAAATAACAATATCTTGAAAGCACAAAAACTTTCAATCCCAGAACTGGCTCTAAAAAACTGCACTGAGATAAAATCTAAAGCTTGGGCTAGTGTTTTCCCCTAATTTCCATCCCAAGCACAGAAACCAATTATAGCATAAAGTTAAAAGTCAAGAAATAGACAGAAAATGAGCAAACAACAATCACAAAGGAGCTTTATCACAAAAAGCTATTATGTTGACAGGGAACATCAAGACACAAATTCAGGAGAAGATAATCATGCAAAAACAAAATAAAAAACAAACCTACAACCAAGGTCACAAGCTTTTAAAAATGTGAACTATACACAAGCCCAACAAAAATTAATTTAAGAGCTAAAGTGTGATTTTCAAAATCAAACTAAGGGTGATAAAGGAAAAAAAATTTTTGAAAAAGAAAGGAGAACAAAGGAAGAAAATTACCAAAAAAAATTAACAGCTTGATAAGAGGCACAAAATTATTGAAAAAATAAAACCTTAAAAAGCAGAATTGACTAAATAGTAAAAAGATATACAAAACTTCACTAATGAAAATAACTCCTTAAAAAGTAGAATTGGACAAATAGGGAGAAGACAGGTTCAAAATTTCACTGAAGAAAATAATTCCTTAAAAATTATAATTAGGCAAATGAAAGCTCATCACTCCATGAGACATCAGAAAACAATAAAACAAAATCAAATGAATGAAAAAATAGAAGAAAATATGAAATATCTTATTAGAAAAAAACCTGACCTGAAAAACAGATTGAAGAGATAATTTAAGAATTTTTAAATTACATTTCAAGAAATTCTCAAAAAAATTCTTAAATATCCTCAAATCGAAGGATAAAATAGAAACTGAAAGAACACATTAATCACATTTTGAAAAAGATCCCAAAATGAAAACTCCTGGGAATATTATAGACAAATACCAAGTCAAAGAGAAAATACTTCAAGCAACCAGAAAGAAACCATGCAAATACCAAGTTGCCATAGTGAGGATCATACAAGATTTAGCGGCTACCATTATAAAGAAGTGGAGGACTTGAAGTACTGTATTGGGGAAGGTCAAAGAGCTACAATTTCAACCAAGAGTATAATCCTTCAGGGACAAAATAGAAATTTAATGAAGTAGAGGACTTTCAATCACTCCTCTTGGAAAGACCAGAAATGAATAGAAAATTTGATTTTGAAATATAAGACTCAAAAGAATCATAAAAAGGTAAATATTAAAAAGAAATAGTAGGAAATCAACAAGATTAAACTGTTTTCTAAGGTATAGGGAAAGATGATATATATATATATAAGTCCTAAGAATTTTATTATTATTATAAGTTAGAAGGAGTCTACATTGACAGAAAGCAAAGGAGTGGTTGATGTGCTGAAATGAACAACATATGTGGTTGTGATGGCTATTATCATTCTATAAGAAATTGCAAAATGGTCTCAGAAAAACCTGGGCATACTTGCATGAACCAATGCAAAATGAAGTGAGCAAAACTAGGAGATTATGAACAGCAATAGCAATTTTGCAGTGATGACCAACTGTGAATTACTTAGCCATTCTGAACAAAACAATAATCCAAGACAATTCTGAAATTCTCATGATGAAAAATGTTATCCATCTCCAGAGAGAAAACTGATGAACTCTAAATAAATATATTTTATTCACTTTTCTTTACTTTTATTGTTTTATTTTTATCATTTTCTTTGTTTCATTCTCCAGAGAACTCTATTCACTTATAGCCAAAACATAATATGATTTTTAGGTACAAATGCTGGTTTTAAGTTACTATCATAAGTCTGTTAACCATTCACATTCAAACAGAGCAAGACCAAATATATCCATGGAAAATGGGTTCTTTGTCCATACCACATTTAGATCTAGGTTTTTAAGTTAAAGTGAGAGTTGGTTTTGTAAATGGGTCATGTAATTAATAAGCAGGTCTTTATTTTCATCTACTTTATTTGCAGTGAAGGTATTTTTTTAATGGGAAACAACATATGTAGCCCTAAGTTCACTAGTCTGGGAATGTTACCATAGAGATATAGGATGCCAGTATCTATAGCAACCAAGCAGACTTTTTCCTATAATCATGATGTTTGAACATGTTATTGGAGAGGACTTTGGGAAGGAGAAGGGTAATGTGGAGAAAGTATGCTAACTGGGGGAGAACATGGGTTGTGGGTGGAGCGGGGTTAGGAATAAATGGACTGGAATTAGAATATTATGTACAGCCCCCCTGAGCACTCTTCCTCATCACTCTTCTCACTTTCCCCACCACTGGGCAGATTACTGTAGTGGACAATGGAGGGTGAGAATCAAGGAAATTAGGTTTTTCTGGAAATCACTGAGCTTTTAATTTCTGGGGTACCCTAGACTCTTTGCTTCTTCCCTTGTTTACTAAAGAGAGCTTACACAAAGCCTCCATCTCAAGCAGGACAATCAAAAAATCAGTTTCTTTTTTCTGTTCAATAAGTGGATTAGGACAGAGAGGGTAAGAGATATTTGTCCCTTTCAGAATTCTATCTATAACTGATGGGTCTCTACAATTTGTTCTTTAACTGTTACTCTTTTTTTGTTTGTTTAACAAAAAAAAAAAAATTTAATGGGCTGCTAAGTGGTGCAATTCATAGAACATAGGCACTGAAATCAGGAGGAACTAAATTTAAATATGGCCTCAGACACTCACTAGCTGTGTGATCCTTGGTAAGTCATTTAATCCTGTTTGCCTTAGTTCCTCATCTGTAAAATGAACTAGAGAAGGAAATGGCAAACCACTCTAGTGACTTTGCCAAAAAAAATCCCAAAATGTAGTCACAAAAAGTCAGACCCAATTGAGACAACCCAATAATAACAACAACAACAAATAGTGACTTCTGAAACCCTCCAGAGTCAATGTTTTCAGTTTGGGGTTTTGTTTTTCATTTCTGGTACAGGAAGGTACATTACATCATGCCATATATGATTCAAGCTTGTCTGGTTCTTCAGGTTCAGAATTGTAAGGAAATTAAGCACTCATATATCATCTAACACTTAACAAAAAGAGGTTGACTTTCCCAAACAAAGAAAGGATTTTCTGCAAAGATTAGGGCTCCAATTCGGCATTACACAGTTTCCCTGCCTTTGTGTTGCCCATGCTAGTCTGCCAATCTGAGGGATTGTCTTCTATATTTAGGCTATCATTAAACTATGTCAATAATTGGAGCCTTTGTCATCTAAATCTAAAGATTAGCTTCAATATTTTTCAAGTAAAAATGATCTTTAGATGTGTAGAATAGAGTGTTAGCATACTGTTTCCACCCCAAAGGGAGAGAGAAGTTTTGCTATTTAAAAAATGGAAACCACTATTCTGTGTAAACTGAAGCAAAGTGAAGAAGAAACCCTAAATATCCATAGGAAAGAAAGAATAGTGTGTTTATCATCATTGATCCCTAGCAAGAGAGTTAACATTAAGGAGGAAAAAATGAATCAAGAAATAAAATCCCAAGTGAGGTAAAGACTGAGGAATTTGGCATTGAAGCTACTGGACTTGCCTGTGAGACATTAGTTCTGCAGGTACTTATTGGGATTAAAGGGGTGGGGTAGTCTACAATGTTTGCATGTGATATTTCTGAGGTTAGATGTCATTTTCAACTTTATCCCACAACTGGAAGGATTCCTAGTATCAAACTCAGATATCTGTTAGAACTCACAAGTGAGACTCTCTGTGTATGTATGTGTGTGTAAATATATAAATATATATCTACATATATGTACTCATATATACATTATTTCTACAGCCAATATCATTCATATTACACTTGAGAGCTCAGTATGGTTATTACATGCTCATTCTATTTATATAAGGAATGTCATTGTCTCTCCATATCTCTCAATTGGACACAAATAAGATGTTACTAATGGTAATATAATTTTATCACTTGGTTTCATATCCTAGACAATTCCAATCAATCAAAATGAAATAAGATTTTCAGGTTTAAATGCTTTTAAATAATTCAAAATATAACAAGAAAAATCTACTAACAGCTCATGCTAATATGGAGTAAGACAAAATGTTTTATATTTGTCCAAGGTAATTGGATTCCTTATCCATTTGTTATAGAGCTCTGTTTCATAAATATAGTCGCTTTATTTTTCTAGATCAGAATGCATATCTGAGAACTTCATAATAATTTTTAGTGTACTAAGATTTTTTAATCTATCAAATAAAAAATTTAAGAGGGAATTTTGTTTATACTTGCTTCATAATCATTCACAATGTATTTGCTTCTTAACTATTTTTAAGAAACTGACAATTTATTCTTAGCCATTTGATATGAGAAAACCAACATATTTCACAATAATGTAGAGGTTTCTCCTATGTTCTGCCATAATATTGATACAAAACTTTGGAAAGCATCTTTTAAAAATTTGACTAATTTTTTTAAAAATGAAGTTGATTATTTAATTTTCTTCCTGCTCCAAGAGCCACAATAGTGGAGAAAACAATAAATTGCCATAACTCTTCCATATTTACCTCCAAACAACCATAAAATAGCTCCCCAAAACAAATTCAACAGAATCAACAAAAAGATGGGGGAAATAATTTTTGAGCCTGAGAAAACTAGGAAGTTTGACAAAAAAGGTCTGTCTTACTGGAGTAAAATGGAAATAATAGTCCAGGACAGGAAACATCCCAGAAAGCCCCACTAAAGCAAAGCAGTGTTATATCCTGAACTCCAGTGTGGTGGAACAGATAAATGTCAACACCAAGACCTCCCATGTGTCTCAGTACAGCTAGGAGAACTGGAAGACTCCAGGTTCAGAACTATCACCTGCTTCAGTGTAAGTACAGCAAACAGATTTATGCTAACTCTATGGGTGCCTAAATAAATAAGCAGCCATCAGTGCTAGAACCCTGCCACATGCCACAGAAACATTCCAGCTGCCTCAGCACACTAAAGACACCATCACTAGGACTCCAGCTCAGCATCAGGTAAATTATCAGATCTCTATAGCCTCCAATAGCTCTACCTGTCTCTTATGCCATCCTCTCAGAACAGAACCAGATATGGGGCTTCTCCATGCACCTTAGAGCATCATCATTTAAGATCCAGGTAAACAGCCAGAATCTGAATAAGCTTAATACACTGCCCCTTCCACCCAGAAGCAGAGCTCAAGTTTAAAAGAAAGGAAAAGACAAAAAAGATGAGCAAACAACAACAAAAAGAATCTGACTATAGAAAGTTATTATAGTGACAAGGAAAATCAATACACAAACTCAGAAGAGGACAATAATGTCAACCCCAAGGAAATGGTCTCAATACCAAAAAAAAAAAAAAAACTCATGAAAAAGCTCCAAAAGGAGCTTTAAAATCATATAAGAGTAGTAAAATAAAATTGGGAAAAGAAATGAGAGTGATGCAAGAGAAGTATGAAAAAAGAATCAACAGCTTGGAAAAACAAAACATCTGTTTAAAAAGTAGAATTGATCAAATGGAAAATGAGACACAAAAATCTACTTAAAAACAAAACAAAACAAAACAAAACAAAACACAACTACCTATCTCCAACTAGGGGAGGAGGTGGAGGGAAGGTGGGGAAAATTTGGAACAAAAGGTTTTTCAAGGGTCAATGTTGGAAAAATTATCCATGTATATGCTTTGTAAATAGATAAATAATTTAAAAAACAACTCCTTAAAGAGCACACCAGACTAAATGAAAAAAAAAAAAAAGTACAAAAGCTAATGGAGGAAAACAAAATCTTAAAAGTTAGAATGAGATAAATGGGAGCTAATGACTCTATAAGACACTAAGAATCAATCAAAAAAATCAAAACAATGAAAACATGAAAAAATATATAAAATATAGATCCAGAAGTGATAATATCCAAATCATTGAACTACCTGAAAACCATAATCAAAAAGAGGACATGGACAGCAAATTTTCAAGAAATTATCAAGGAAAACTGCCCTGATGTCCTGAAACCAAAAGGCAAAATAAGCATTGAAAGAATCCAATGACCACCTTAAGAAAAAGATTCTAAAATAAAAATTTGAATAAACACTATAGCCAAATTTCAGAACTGTCAGGTCAAGGAAAAAATAATTCAAATGGCCAAAATGAAACAATTCAATTATTGAGGATCCACAATCAGGATTACACAGGATTACAATGAAGAATCACTTACCAGCAAAATTAAGCATAATACATAAAGGGAATGATAAACAGACAATTTTCAAATGAAGAATGTAAAACCATCTATAGTCATATAAAAATACTCTGTATCACTATTGATTAGAGAAATACAAATTAAGAAGTACCATTTCACACCTATCAGATTGGCTAAGATGATAGGAAAAAACAGTAATGAATGTTGGAAGGGGTGTGGGAAAACTAGGACACTAATATATTGTTTGTGAAATTGTGAACTGATCCAACCATTCTGGAGTGCAATTTGGACTATAATCAAAGGGCTGTAAAACTGTGCATGCCCTTTGATTCAGCAGTGTCACTTTTGGGTCTGGATACCTAAGAGATCATAAAAGACAGCAAAGGGCCCACATGTACAAAAATATTTGTAGCCACTTTTTGTGGTGGCAAAGAATTTGAAAATAAGTAGATGCTCATCAATTGGGGGATGGCTGAATAAGTTATGTTACATTAAAGTAATGGAATATAATTGTTCTGTAAAAAAATTGTTATGTTACTCTTGTACTTGAAACAAGTATTCTTATAAGGTGCTAAGTGGAATTAATAAGACAATGGTTATCTAGTTTAGCATGGTATTTAATTGTTCTCTAGTTCAGTACATGTACTTAGTATTTAATATAGTTCTACAAGATTCACACCTATGATGATGTAATTATAATAGAGTATATAATAGCCAGCAGATTCTTTACTTTATCTCACACCACTGAGGTGGCTAGCCTCCTGCACTTCCTCCACTGAAACCAAGGCTGATCTGAAGGGCCTCCAGAAAGCTAGCTGAGCCCCAGGCAAAGAATGTGGACTTTATCCCTAGATAAAGGGATATTCTCCTGATGATTATTCAACTAAAAAGAAGGCTGCTCCAGAGACCTCCAGAATACCAACAGGAACAGTACAAAAAGTGATGAACAAGCTGATTTTAGAAAAGCCTTGAAAGATATATTTAAACTGATGATGAATGAAGCAAACAGAACTAGGAAAACATTGTACATAGCAACAAAATTATATAATGATTAAGTATGATAAACTTGACTCTTCTCAGAAATATAATGATCCAACAAGTTTTGGAATTATGGAGACAAGCAAATTGAAACATGCTATTTTCACCTTTCTTTTTCTTTATTTTTTTCTTGAGTTTTTTTTTTTCCTTTTTGTACTTTATTTTTCTTTTTCAATGTGACTCATATGGAGATATGTAAAAAATAAATGTACATGTATAACCTACAAAAAAAATAAATGTATACTAAGTTAAAAAAATAATCTAATCCTAAAGAATAAGTGAGTCAAAAAACAAATCATGAAAGCAATCAATAATTTCATTAAAGAGAATAGCAACAATGAAAGAACATAACAAAATTTATGGGATACAGCCAAAGCAGTTTTTAGAGGAAAATTTATTTCTCCAAATTATTACATCAGCAAAATGGAAAAACAATCATTGAATTAGGCTAACAACTAAAAATAAAAACTAGAAAAAGAACAAATTAAAACCCCCCAACTGAGTATCAAATTTGAAATCCAAGGTGAGATTAATAACATTGAAAGCAAGTATAGTTGATGATTATTCTTGAAGTAATTGGAAAAATTAATGTAGCTTTTTACTATTACTTGTAAATGGTTTGTCTGCAGATCAGTCTATGTATTCAGATTGCATAAGGGACTATTTTTAACCAGTTCTTATAGATCTTAATTTCATCCTAATATCACCTGAATGCCTCCAGAAAAGAGTCCAATATAATTATTCCATATTATATATTTTTTAATTTAAAAATCCTTAAATTATATTGAAATGATTTCCTGATGTGACATTGCTATCAATAGATTTACAAAGTAATATATTAGTTTCAATAAAAATAATAACTAGCAAACCTCTTGAAGGCCATAGATATAGATATTTATAAATACAGATATATAGAAATCATTTTAGAAACTTTGTAGGTATATTTATGCATATATATATAAACAACTTATATATGTGGATAAATGTATATGTATGGTGTACATCTATGTATGTAAAGAGAGAAAGGAGCAGAGAGAGAGAAGAGAGGGACAGAGACAGAGACAGGAAAGATGGGGGGAAGAGACAGAGATACAGAGAGAAGGGAAGAAGAAAGAGACAGAGAGAGAGAGAGAGAGACAGAGAGACAGACAGAGACAGAGACAGAGAGAGACAGAGAGAGAGAGAGAGAGAGAGAGACAGAGAGAGAGAGAGAGACAGAGAGAGAGACAGAGAGAGACAGAGACAGAGAAAGACAGAGAGACAGAGACAGAGAGACGGAGGGAGAGAAGGAAGGAGAAGAGAGAGAGAGACAGAGAGAGACAGAGAGGGACAAAGAGAGAGACAGAGAGAGAGACAGAGAGAGAGGGGGGGGGAAGAGAGACAGAGAGAGAGACAGGGAAAGAGAGAGAGAGACAGAGAGAGAGAGAGAGACAGAGAGAGAGAGAGAGACAGAGAGAGACAGAGACAGAGAGAGACAGAGACAGAGAAAGACAGAGAGACAGAGAGAGAGACGGAGGGAGAGAAGGAAGGAGGAGAGAGAGAGAGAGAGAGAGAGAGAGAGAGAGAGAGAGAGAGAGAGAGAGAGAGAGAGAGAGAGAGAGAGAGAGAGAGAATACAGAGGGCATCTGTAAATGGTAGAGTGCTGGGCTTGAAGTCAGGAAGATTCATTTTCCTGAGTTCAAATGAGATCTCAGATGATCCTGGCAAGTCACTTAACCCTCAGTTTGTCTCAGTTTCCTCATATGTCAAATGGCAAATCACTCCCAGTACTTCTGTCAAGAAAAGCCCAAACATAGTAATAAAGAGTTTGATACAACTAAAATACACACGCCTATATAACTATATATGTATGTATAACCACATACACACACACACACACACACACACACACATTCTCACTTGATCCTCACAACACTGTAAAATCAATGTTATTATTATCCCCATTTTACAGATTAGAAAATTAAGACTGAGAGAAATTAGATGACTTGCTTAAGCTTACATACCTAGTAAGTATCTGAGTTCAGATTAGAACTCAGGTTTTCCTGATTCCAAATTGATCATTCTAAAGTAGATACTACTTTATCATCCTGCATCACCCTCATCCCACTCCCAAATGTAATCAAATAAGCATTTTTAATTATATGACATTTAATTACATCTGTAGCTTTATCAATTTGAATAGGAAGAGGTTAATTTCTCAATGAATTGATTTGCAAAGGTCTTTAAACATATTAGCAAGTCTTGTCCACATTATTTTATCTGTAAGAAGAAACTATGAGAAGCTGCTTATTTAGTTCATCACACATCTTTTCAACTGCATCATTAGATGTAGAGACCAACAACCTTTCTCCTGTCTAAGAGCAACTTTACAAAATGCAAGTGATACTTTTAATGCATTTCCTTTTAAGTTTGTTTTTGTCTATTAACATCATCTAATTTTCTCTGGAAAAGAAAATTTGATCTGGCCAACATTTATTAGACCATATTCTCTCCAGTTAAAGCATTTGTACAAGGTGAACAATGGTCTCCTTTCTCTATCAATATCAATAATTGTGAATGTCAATGATAAATAGAGGGTCAAAATTTCTGAGTCTGACTTTTGCACGGTATATTTGTATTTACAACAGACTAGTTGACATTAAAATTTCGCTTATATTTGTAGATTCTTTCTACTGAACTAGTTATGTGTCCATCCAATACAAAAGGATATTATTTTACTACTAAATTTTTTAGAAAACTCAATTCAATGTAATTGTCAACAATTTCCAACAATTTACGTTCTCTTTTTTTCTCTAAGTAAACTGGGCATTTGGGTCTAAGGCATTTGTGTAAGACTCTCCTCATTGATGGAGAAAATGATTACTTAAAATTCCCCACCTATGTGACAGGGAGAGTTGATTAGAGCTTGAGAAAGAAAAGACTACATAGAAATTTCTTCCTAGTGTCTTTCTTTTCCTCCATAGAGGAAGGGGGTGGGAAAGAAAGGCTCCCAATGAGATACCAATGACTTTATCTACTCCTTGATTTCTTTTGCTTCTCCCCAAGTACAGGCTATAAAATGAATCATTAAAGGAGGCTTTCCTCAGTCTAAGACCAAACCATTAACATCTTTCAAATTGTAGATCTTGAAAGATGCTTTCAATCCAGTAAATCTAAAGCAATTTCTCATTTTCTCAGAGAGAGAGAGAGAGAGAAAGCATATGTGAGAAAAGCAGAGAGAGCCACAGAGATAATCATGGAATGTTCTAAGGTTTTAGACTAACTCACTTTGGTAGTTTAAACTTTCTCAGCAAGATTCCTCTTTCCTCTCTTTCTTCTCCTCTCCCTCCCTCTGCTTTTAACATTATTTTTTCTATTCTCTGGTTCCCTCCTGCCTTCCTTTATCAGCTACTTTCTCTGACCTCCTAACATAGACTAAATTTCCTCTGATTCAAATTGTTCCAGAGAGGCTTCCACGTCTCTTCCAAGAGACTTCAGAATCAGCAGAGCCCCAAGAAGAGGCAGGATGTACCCAGGGAGTTCAGCTCTCACAAAAGCAGAAGAAAACTATGAAGCCGCCTCTGTAAAATACAAGGGCAAGGAAAGAGGTCCTGGTCTTTGCCAAAACTCCTTTCAAACAAGTCTTTGCAGAATCCTAAGAGATCATCAATCAGGATAAAAATTACAGAGACACCTTGTCATCTAGCTATCAAAGTCTGAATGCCCCCCCCAAAAAAATCTGAGGGCACCTTTGGGATACTGTATGAAAATGCATAGCAGCATGGAAAACTCCTAAAAAATAATACTCTATTTCCCATCACATATTCAGTCTATCTGCATTTATATATACATAGCAGCCTTTTAAATGTCTGGTTTCTAAGGTTAAAATTAGGACAGGAGAGGGGAAAGGAGCTAGAGCTAGAAGTTAAATAGACTTTCTGCAGCTAGGTAATGGTGTAGGGTCAAGTGCTAGAATTGAAATTAGCAAAATTGGAATTAAAATTCAGCCTCGGACACTTACTAGATCTGTGACTCTGGGCTTAACTTCTGTTGTCTCTTTTCCCTTAACTGTAAAATTGGGTTAACAATAGGGTTGTTGTGAGACTAAGATAAGAAACTGGAAATTGAGTGGATGTCCATCAGTTGAGAAATAGCAGAATAAGTTATAGTATATGACAATAATAGAATATTATTATTCTATAGGAAATGATGATCAGGCTGATTTCAGAAAAGCCTAGGAAGACTTATATGAATTGATGCTAAGTGAATTGAGCAGAACCAGGACTACACAGTAACAGCAAGATTATATGATGATCAACTAGGATAGACTTGGTTCTTTTTAACAATGCAGTGATTCAAGATAATTGTCAAATTGATAAAAGTCAAAAATTTACTTAGGATACAAGGAATAGCAAGTTGTACATAATAGATTTTCAGTTTCATATGCAACATTTTTATTATACTGTTATAGAAATGTTTTTAATTCTATGAACCTAAAATAAAATGATTTTTTAAGAAGGAGACACATTTATGATATAATTATTTGTGGGTTTGTATTGCTTGACAAGAGAGAGACTTTATTTGGAGGGAAGGGGGCAAGAAAAGTCAGGACATTCTTGTTCTTGTTTGTCCTTTGTTTTCAAAGAGTACCTTGACTTCAGGGAGATAATACCATGACATGCAATTGAGTTGCATTTAAGGGAAGGTGCCATCCTAATCCAGAGAGAGAACTATAGAGACTAAATATGGTTTGAAGCATAGTATTTTCACCTTTTGTTTGTTTTTCTTTAATAGTGAGGTTTTTTTTTTCATTTTGTTCTGATTTTTCTTGCACAAGAAAAATATGAAAATATGTTTAAAAGATTTACAAGTGTGTAACCTATATCAAATTGCTTGCTATCTTGGTGAGGAGGAAGGTAAGGGAGAGAGGGTGAAAAATTTGGAACACAAAATTTTACGAAAATGCACGTTGAAAAACTATCTTTACAAGTATGTGGAAAAATAAAATACTACTAAAAAAAGGCTAAAATGAGAAAAAATTGTAAAGTATTTTATAATACCTGAAGTGCCAGGTGTTGGTATTGATAGCCACTTTCCTCATTTCAACCTCTTTTTTTGTTCCATTCATATCTTTCCTTCCTTTATAATCTTTCTCCATTTGATTTTGGTTTATTGAAATGGAGGAGCTGTACTTGTGACCTACCCTTCACAAGTAGATGAGATTAGTGAGAAATGTTTCTGTATAGGCTCTTACAAAAGCAAAAGAAAACTTCAAAGTGGCTCCAGCAAAATACAAGGGGGAGGAAAGATGTCCTGGCCTTTACCAAAAATTCTTTCAAATAAGACTCTGTAGAATCCTAAGAGATTTTCAATCAGGATAAAACTGCAGAGACACCCTGTCATCTGACTATCAAAGCCTGACTGCCCCTACCTTCAAAAACCATCTGAGGGCACCTTGGGGATGCTGGTGGAAAGATAAAAATGCCTGGTGCATATCCTGTTTCAGTCACTTACCAGCAACAGAACTTGGCAAACCACTGGAGTACCTGGTCCTCATTTCCTTTTTCTCATCTGTAAAATGAGGATCCTTTACTTTCTTCTTGTAGTTGTTATGACTTCGTAAATTATAAAACTCTACAAATATGTTAATAGTAAGAACAAAACAAAGAAGTGCTTAGAACTCTTTAACTTAAGAGTATTAAATTCATATTGATTTGTATTATCATTACTATCAAAATAACAAGGGATTGAATGTTCCTTCCTCAAAGTTTTTCCTAGTCTTCCATCCCTATATGCCTGAGCTAAGGAAAAATTGCATTTATAGTTTGATTTTTATGCTCTAGATAAGTGGCTATGTGGTTCTCAGAGTATAGTCTAGATCCCTAGAGATTCCTGAGACCCTTTCAGAGGGTCCTCGAAGCCAAAGCTATTTTCATAAAAATATTAAGACATTTTAATTTTTAGCACATTAAATATTGATATACATAACCCACATAAACAAAAACTCTATCAAATCCTCAATAGTTTTTGAAGAGTTTAAAAGAATCCTGAGACCAAAAGTTTGAGAACCACTGGTCTACTGATTCAGGCGAGAAAATGATGCCTTGTCTAAAGACATGCAGGTGACAAATTGCTAGCAGAGTCCAGATTCTAATATATGTCCTTCTGATTTCAAAGTCCAGGCTTTTCCCTGCATCTCACAGTAGACTTGTGTGATCCTATAGACTTCCCTCTCTACAAGAGAAAGAGATCAGAAACTGTAATTTTAAGTGCTCTTAATGACTCCCAGAGAGCAAAGGGTTTCTCAACCATAAAGTGCTTTCTCTTTCTCTCTCTGTCTCTCTGTCTCTGTCTGTCTATCTCTCTGTCTCTCTCTGTGTCTGTCTTTTTCTGTTTTTTTTTTTCTGTGTGTCTGTGATTCTCTCTGTCTCTGTCTATCTCTGTCTGTCTATGTATATTTCTCTTTCTCTCTCTATGTCTGTCTTTCTCTGTATCTGTTTCTCTCTCTCTCTCTCTCTCTCTCTCTCTCTCTCTCTCTCTCTCTCTCTCTCTCTCCTCTCTCTCTCTCTCTCTCTCTCTCTCTCTCTCTCTCTCTCTCTCTCTCTCTCTCTCTCTCTCTCTTTCTATCTGTCTGCCTCTCCATACACACACATAGAAAGACTATATAAACATTATATGTGTATATGTGTGTGTGTATGAGACTCGGTTTTCTAATTTTTGAGCATTTTTACTTAAAGTTTTGAGTTCCAAATTCCCTTCTCCCTGAGATAATAAACAATTAGATAAAGGTTATGCATGTGCAATTATGTAAAACATTTCCCTGTTGTAACTTTGTACAAGAAGACTCAAGTAATAGAAAAAAATGAAAGTTAAAAAAATAGCATGCCTCAGTATGTATTCAGACAATGTCAGTTATTTTTCTGGAAGCAGATAGGATGTTTCAGCCTATCCTTTGGGATTGTCCTAGATCGTTGTATTGCTGAAAATAGTCAAAACGTGCATTGTTTTCCATTAAACAATATTTCTATTACATACAATAATGTTCAGATTCTGTTCACTTCACTATGCATCAGTTTATGTAAGTCTTCAGGTTTTCTGAAATCATCCCTCTTGTCATTTCTTATAGTATAATAATATTCTATTACAATAATATGCCACAGTTTGGTTATACCAACTGGTGAGCATCCCTTTGATTTCCAATTCTGCTACCATAAAAAAGAGCTGCTATAAATATTTTTGTACAAACAGTTTCTTCCCCCTTTTGAGGAAATATCTTTGGGATATAGGCCTAGCTGTGGTAATGCTGGATCAATGAGTATGTACAGTTTTATAGTCCTTTGGGTATAGTTTCAAATTGCTTTTCAGAAAATTCATAATACCACCAACAATGCATTAGTATAACAGTTTTCTCATATCCCCTCCAACATCCAACAGATGACTTTTTTGCCATATTTGTCACTCTGATAGAGTGTAAGTGATATTTCCGAGTTGTTTTAATTTGCATTTTTCTAATCAATAATGATTTAGAGCATTTTTATATAACTATAGATAGCTTTGATTTTTTTTTTGTCTGAAAACTGCCTGTTCATATCATGACCATTTATCAACTGGAAATGATTTTCATTTTTATAAATTTGACTCAGGTCTCTATATGTTTGAGAAATGATGCCTTTATCACAGATACTTTGCAAAATTTTCTCCACTTATCTGCTTTTCTTATAATTTTAGTTGCATTGATTTTGTTTATGCAAAAACATTTTAATTTTATTTACTCAAAATTATCTATTTTACTCAGTTTCCTAATCTAAAAAAAAATGAAGGACTGGACTAGATAATAGCAAGAATGTTTTTCAGCTTTGACAGTCTATGAGTCTGTTTTAGAAATTCAGTAAGCAAGTACCCCAAATTAGAGGGAACATTCTTCTGTGCCTGTCCCCCGTATAAGATTCTTCCTAAGGTTTTTCCTATCTCTGAAGGATAAATCTGCTTATGTTATGACATGTCTTCTGACTCAGAATTTTGTTGTTGTTGTTGTTGTTCATACCTGAGGATTGGAAAAACAGTATCTTAGAAACATGTCTCAAATTCCATTTTGTTTCAAACTTATGCCTAGCTTTGTCTTTTTTTTCTTTATCCCTATAACTAGAGGATAGATGGAAGAAGAGAGACAGAAGGGAGAAGATAAGGATGGCTGTTAGAAAAGAAGATTCCCTCCATGTTTGGTTTATTCTGTCTATAATTTCCCAGTGTTATATGTGATTAGCTAGTTATAACAAGAAACAGTCAGAGATCCTTGGGAGTGACAAAACAGTCAATACCAAGAAAAGTACCAGCTTTAAAACAGTTTCTATTCACACCATACTCTGATTCTATGCTCTGGATGGAGCCCAGTCCTAAGTCCAAAGTTCTTCCAGAGTTCCCAAATGACCTGATGACTGACATGACTGGATACATGAGTCAATATCCATTTGAAATGCAATGGATTGTCTTTATTTCTTTTACCTTTCAAAGCAGCAGACATGGAGGCTAAGAAAACAGAATTATTTATTTCCTAGAATTTCCTGCATATTCCCATACATTTCCTAGAATTGTAGTGGCACTTGGGTAATGTCTTGGAATTTTATTAGGCATTGGTTTATGCATTGTTATTGTTTGTATATTGTTTTATTACTAGACCTTTGATTTCATTGGTATAGGAGCTTCTGGGGAAGAACTTCTACCAATGAAGTTAGTTTCTCTGTGTCAGGCAATTATGTATATGTTCACATGAATTGCCTACATGCAGTTCACAGGGAAGCATGAATATCTAGCTTGAGAATCTTGTCCATCTCTATCCAAGAAAGATATTAATTTCTGCCTGAAGAGGAGCAGAAGAAGGAGTCCTGATGTTGACTACATTATTATCTCTGAGGGAGAAATAGTGGACAAGAAATATATACATTTGTGTGTGTGTGTGTGTGTGTGTGTGTGTGTGTATACACACACTATATATATATATATATATATATATATATATATATATACACACACACACAAACGTGTATAAGCATATGTGTATATGTGCATATTTATATGTGTATATGGATATATATATACAGATATATGTATGTATATATGGGTATGTATATATACAAAATATGTATATACATATACAGTAATATATGTATATTTATGTTACATATATATTTATATATTGTGTTTATGTATGTATATTTTAAGTTTATATATATATATGTGCATTTTTAGCTGGAATAAGGGAATAATTTTTTAAGTTCAAGCTGCATTCCTTATCATTAAACATTCAAAAGGGATACCTCAAGCCTGACTACTTTCTACTAAGTGCTAGTTACACAAAGGATTAAAGCAGAAAACAAGAATATCAAGAATATCTCTCCTATCCAGCACTCTCCTACTGCTCTCTCTCTTACACCCTCACACAGCATTCATTGAGTCATCATTCTCTCCATTAATGAAGAGATTCTTATGCAAACACTCCAGGTTTGAAAATAAAGTGGCATCTGCAACTTGTGGTCTTCAAGAGATGTCTAGATAAGTAGCTCACCCAGTGTCACTCATCAAATATTTGTCAGAGGTGGGACTTGAACCTCCATCTTCCTATGCCACACTGTACAAGGAGTAGGTACCAAGTGTAGTAACCAAACTTGTCTGTCCATTACCGTGGAGAGCTGTTTTTTGTTATGATAAGATCACGAACTTAGGGATCCATGAAATAGAGCAAGTTCAGAGACGAGGCAGAGTTTAACAGAAACAGAATCTTGAGAGCTGAATCTGACTGGTTAAATCCAAGTACTCCATGATCCCTCAATAGTAAGTCAATATTGCCTTAAAAGAAAGGCAGAGCTGAAGGATAAAAAAAAAACTGCTTTTTCTTGGAAAATCATAGAGTTCCATCCTTCTTCAGAAATTCTATCTAAATGAGTGGATACATTTAACCAGCAGGGTGATGTGGAACAATTCAGCTTCAGATTTGCCCTAAAGAATAGGATCCGATAACTACTAGAAGCATGTGTATTGGGATTAAAAGTTCAAGCCAAAAATAAGAGAATAAACAAAAATAAATGATAAGAGAAAGAAACAGAAATGATGATGTTCCAAGAACACTTGCCTTTTTAACCTGCCCTCATTTCCCTGATTCCAGGATCCAAACAAATTTGATTACTTACTATTCCCAAATATTTTCCCTGTGTTCTAGCCTCTGTGTTTCCACTAATATTCTCATCACCTCAATCCCCAACCTGTTACAATCTTATCCAGCCTTCAAGCCCCACATAAAGTGATAGCTCTACCAAGAAGGTTTCCTTATCATAACCAAAAGTAACCTACTCCTGTTCCTCGCTACATTCTATCCACTCCTTAATGGTGCTTTGATTATAGCAAAAGTTCCATAAATGCTTGCTTGATGGACAAATCCCTAGGAAATGCCAGTTGTTCACTTAGCTTCTATTTAGCAGATCCCCAGGAAAGAAGAGTATAAATGCCATCACATAGACTCTCAGAGTTGGAAGAATTTTCAGAGGGCATCTAGCCCAGTCCCTATATGAACAATAACTCCCTTACAACATCCCAACCAATAGTCCAGATTTTGCTTAAAGATCTACAACTTGCATTAATAACTATACATTGCAGAAGCCAGTCTACTTCTAAATAAACTCTTATTGTCAGATACTTTTTTTACATCAAGTCTAAATTTATTTCTCTTTAACTTTAACATCTTAGTTCTATTCTCTAGGACCAAGCTGAATAAAATTAATTCCTCTTCCATATGACAGTCTTCAAATGCTTCTGGTTTTGATCCAGCAAATCAAACATAATGTTATGCCAGGTTATGTCAGAGTTCAGGAGATAATGAAATCCCTAGGGTTTGGCAAGAGCCAGACAGAGTTTATAACAATGGTCTGAGGTCAGAGGAGTCACTATGGAGGGAAATATGCTCTGATGGGAACAAAAGGCTTCAATGAAGTGACATTTTGTCTCCAAAGATTTCTCTGCTCAAGATAGCATTTTTTATGAAAGCTATAGCCTAGCCATGCCCCCCATTGCTCAGCTAGATTTCTCTTGTTCTAAACACCTCCCTAAAATTCAAGGAGCTTGGTGGGAAAGTATGAGCAAAAAGTCTAGGACATAACTCTAGGAGCCCACCTATTTATTCTCTCCTTGGGAATATTATAATTACCCTGTGATATCATATTATCAACGAGCTATTTGGAAGACAGCAAGTATAATAATAGAGTCCTTAGCTATTCAGCTTAAAAACAATGTCTCAAATCTCCCTAAGACAATTCAAATGGAAGCAATTCATTTTCCTGGCATGGCTTACTATTCTGTCCAGGTTTCATAGGCAGATAACAATAAGGTCAGAATAATGGCTCTGCAAGGTGTGCCTGTATCAAAGAAAGTACCATGCTCTATGAACAAAGCAGAATTGCAATAGTTCAAAAGAAATATGAGATGCACAAATTTAGAGATATCTCTACCCCAGATATCCATATGGACTATTTGTGCCCAGCCTATGGTAGCAATTCCAAGTTTATGTTGGTCTGATCAACCACAAGTGACTCCAAAATAGTGATGACATTTTGGGCCTCTTCAAGAGCAAAAGATAGAAACTAATGTCCCAAGAAACTGAGTAGCAATGTTATGTAACTAACTGGAGCAAGTTTCTGTTATCAATAAGATTGGATCCAAAAGTAATAGAACTCTAGAATACCTCCTAAAGCCCTGCGATTGAGGTTTGACAGGAGTTCATTGTTGGAAGGCCAATTCTTAGGCATGAATATTTTATGAAACCTTAATCTTGCCAGTCTACTACACAGTAACATAGTCCTATTGTATCTCTGAGTCTAGAATCAACTTGACTATATATTCTACTTGCCCTCCAATGTTTGGCTGAAGTGGGAAGAGATTCTGGAGCTCTATCTCCAAATTCAAGTTTGATAAAAGACATGGAATCACAGAACAAAACTGTAAAAAGGGTAAACCATGGTTCTCATTACCTGACTGAGTAGAAAGAGTCCTATTGCTTTCAGGAAGACCTCTCGGTATATAAATTCTGAGAATGATATCCAGACCCGATCAATCTCTTATGGGTAAGAACTCTTCATGGATGAAATGGTAGCCAGCTCCCTTTTATGATATCAGTGGTTCCCTATTGCTTCTACAACAAAAATACAAATTCCCCAACTTGGCATGTGAAGCCCTTCACAACCCACTCTACCTATCCTGGCTTATTTTACATTTGGCATATACTCTACATTTTAGTTAAAATGACCTACTTGAGGTTCCCCAAATTAGGTACTCCATCTTATATTTCTGTGGGTTTGAGAAAACTGTTCTCAGTCCTGTATGAATATCCTCTTCCTCTCAGCCTCTTAGAATTTCTACTTCCTTCAAAGCTTAGTTCATGTGACCTCTCTAACAGAAAATGTCTTCTGATCCCTCTATCTAGTAGTGTTCTCTCCTTCTTCAAATCATTATGTATGCTCTTGCCTGTTGTTCATTCACACATATAAGCTCCTTGAAGGCAAGTCCTGTCCCTTGCATATAGTAGACATTTAATAAATTTCTATTGACCTACATTGCCTTGATGGCTGAAAGTATAGTATTCTCATGGAGATAGTGCATAGGAGTCAAGTCCCTTGCATTTTATCTGCTCATTAAATCATAGAAATATTAATTTTTATCCAAGATATGTGTAAATTACAGTCTATAAATGAAATATAAGTTTAAATTACATAAAAGAAGAAATATTTTGAATTAAAAAATGTTTATAAATAAATAGAGGTCTTATTTGGGAAAAAATAGGAACCATCTTTATCAGAATATCTACCATCACCAGAATTATTTCAAAATCATTTTGAAATATCATAGGTCCAACCCAAAATCCAGTGTTACTGCTGTCTACCAATAATAGAGGTGAATTGGCAGGGATTACTGCAAGACCATGGAATTCTCCTTGTTGTCCTTGACCAAATCACATAATTCACAGATTTGGACATATCAGAAGTTGCTATGCTCTATTCAGTCCACCTTAAGTCTAAGGCAACCATATGCAGAGTTTTTAAAAAGGCCCACATGGATGGCAAACATCAAACAGTGTCCATCAAACTCTGATATTTAATAGCTATGGAATAAATGTCACATAAACCTAACTTTCCTTGTTTGCAAAATGAGTGAATTGGATTAGACCAGATCATGACCAGTTCTGTACTTTTAATTGTACAATTCTATGTAGATTTTCCAGGACAAAGTTACAAGGAGCAACTCTATGTAGAGGGGTGGACAAACAAAAGTCTGTTGAAAGCTAACCATCATCAGAATTAGTAGTTATTCCAGCCCATATTTAAGAATCTCATGCCTGCTGGTATCACATTAGATCTAGAAAGTTAGACCAAGGTTGAGTGACTTCAAAGCCTTCAGACGGATCTATCTATGTGACAGGTATGGTTTTCACAGATTGTGGTATCCCAGGAAGCAGAGGACAATAAAGTGAAACATTACTAAAAATATTGTTCGGCCAATTTGATGATAGGGAAGTTATTGAGGATTCTGAAGATTCTTCAGATTTATGAATACAATGATAAAGGAAAACAGTTCTTTGTAGTAAGGCCTCCATGTTTCAACTATGGAATTTACGATGACATATCCTTTTATTATATTCAGTTTAGAAGAAAAGTATGGAAGGTGAGAGGGATGCAATCTGTGAAAGAACAGTCCTCATGGTAACACTGTTCATCATTCTCCATGATGAAGGGTTCATACAGCTCTGAGTGAATCTTTTGTTAATCCTATGGTCCTTTATTAAAGTATTTTTATCAGACTATCTACCATAACCAGAGTTATTTCATAATCATTTTGAAATATCACAAATCTAACCTAAAATCCATTGTTACTGCTACCCTCTCATAGTAGAGATGAATTGGTAGGGTTTACTGCAAGCCCATGGAATTCTCCTCGTTGTCCTTGACCAAGTCACGTAATTCACAGAATTGGACATATCAGAAATTGAGCCCACATGAACCTTGACCTGAAAATTGTATGATTTAGCAAATAGCATTTGCTAATAGCAGGGATGGGGGGAAAGAAAGGTTATAACCCAAATTAATTTGGCATGCTGAGTGGGTCCCAAAGTAAATGAGGATATTCTTGTGATAAACTTCACAGCTCTGTGTATCTTAGATTATTACCATGTTTGTGGCAGCATAATGCAAAACAAAGAAAATAATATTCTTATAGTCCTTCTTTGGTTGAAAACGTCATTGTCCATTTGACACATATCTCTGGATTAAATTGCCTGCCTCTGCCCAAAAGACTCAATCTGGCAAATATTATTTAACAACAAAAGAGTGCTGCAGACAAAATTGTTTGATCCTCTACAGTAACAAGAATCAAGGTCATTTGATTACCCATTCATCTCTAAAGAATATGTGATCTTGTGCAAAAATGTTTATTTTTATAATGGCAAAAAACTGGAACCTGAGTGGATGTCCATCAATTGGAGAATGGCCAATAAGTTATGGTATATGAATGTTATGGAATATAATTGTTCTGTAAGAAATGACCAGCAGGATGAATACAGAGAGGCTTGGAGAAACCTACATGAACTAATGCTGAGTGAAACGAGCAGAACTAGGATATCATTAGCCAGAGATTGTATTGCTATTTTCCTATATTATTTTATCAGCTACTACTATGAAATACTTTATCTCAAAATGTTTTACTAGAAATGCTTTTAACAGCTTTACATAAATAAATATTTAAGCTCTTATAAGATGCCAGGCACTGAGGATACAATAAATAAATAAAAAGATAGTCCCTGCCTTCAATGTGATTACATTTGAAAAGAAGATAGAACACACTAAAGGAATTGGAATGGGAAGGGAGGAGGGAACAGGATAGCAAAGAACCCAGCATGTTGGTATCTTGTTCTTGGGTATTGAATCCAGGGTGGGGGATAAAAAGGTGGGTGATTTGAAAACTCAGGTTCTGCCATCTTTAAAAGAAGGCATTAAGAAGTATAGCACTCCTCTCAGATTGACTAAAATGCATGGAAAAGATGATAAATGTTGGAAAGGATATGGGAAAACTAATGTATTGTTGGTGGAGTTGTGAAATGATCCAACAGTTCTGGAAAATACTTTGGAACTATGCCCAAAGGGCTATAAAACTGTGCATAAAAGATCATAAAAGAGGGGAAAGGACCCACACATGCAAAAAACATGTATAGCAGCCCTTTTTATAGTGGCAAAGAACTGAAAATTGACCGGATGTCCATCAATAGGCAAATAACTGAATAATATATGAAAGTAATGGGCATTATTGTTCTATAAAAAATAATGACCAGGCAAATTTCAGAAAAGCCTGGAAAGACTGATAGAAACTCTTGAGCAGAACCAGGGGAACATTGTATACAATAACAACAAGATTATGTGATGATCAGCTGTGATGAACTTGGTTCTTCTCAACAATGAGATAGTTCAAGACAATTCCAACAGATTTATGATGTCATCCACATCTGGAGAGAGAATTATGGTGACTGAATGTGGATCAAAACATAATATTTTCACCTTTTTCTTGTTGTTGTTGTTTGCTTTTTTTCTTTCTTTCTCGTGTTTTGGCTTTTTGGTCTGGTTTTTCTTGTGCAGCATGATTAATATGAAAATTAGAAGAAAAAGTAGAAGAATCGTACGTGTTTAGCCTATACTTTGCTGTCTTGAGGAGTTGAGAGAGAAAAAAATTTGCAAAGGTAAATGTTGAAAACTATTTTTTATACATATTTGGAAAAATAAAATACTATTAAAAAAATTAAAAAGTATGGCACCAGGCCTTCCACTCCAAACAAAAAGGGAGAAAAGGTTGAGAGCTGTAGTCAAGACTTGAGTTGGCAAACTGGCAGTGAGTTTTATAGGGTCATTTATTCTGCTGAGTTGAAACTAGGCAGAGCAGCAGATGCAAAGTAGATTCCAAAAAAGCAAATATAGGAACTTAGATGCAAATCTCCCCAGTATATTCAGGAATGCCAAAAATCAGAGCTCAGAACTGCCAGAAGTCAAATGCCAGTCAGTTAGTTGTGTGTCTCACCACTCAGAAACCTTTGATTACTTATTTCTCAAGGATGTCTTAGGTAATCTGATTGGATTTCTGATTATTCCTCCTAATGGTCTCATTCCTGCCTCCTGCTGGCTGACAATCTCTCTTCTCTAACCATACATCTTGCCTCGAAATGCTATTCACAGCTTGACCCTGAACCCGTTCATGCCCAGGAGGTGCAACTTCCTCATTATTAAAAGCTTTATTATGGGAATTCAGCTTCAGGGCAGGAAACAAGTTGCCTCTATGCCTCCAACTATTAGAATGATTTTGTTTCTCTTACTGTTCTTCTTATAAAAAGTCTCTTGGTGGCCTGTAGCTGACATTTTTTACCCTCAGGCTAATTCCCTACCTGTCTGTTATTTAACACTTTCTTTCACTGTCTTGACAGCTTTTTGGGACTTATGCGCCTTAAGGTTAACCTATCTTGGATTCATTTCACAATTGTTTTTGGGTGGGTACCTCCTCCCCAGACTCACTGTTATATTGCCAAGCTTGACATTTGGGCCACCAGGACCAAATACAAATGGCAGATTATAGATTCTAAAAGTGAGATTCAAAGATCTATATTTAGTGACATCTATTACTCTTCAGTCTTGTTTTTAATCAATAATACCATGACTCCAGCAAGAGAGAGAAAATCAAAACAAAACAACAAATAAAAACTTTTTCAGTTCTTTTTCAAAAACTCCTATAGAGAGTCACTCTGTGACCTGGTGATTGAATAGACATAGCCAAAATTGGTATCCCTATTGCATTTATCAAGTGTGGTCTCACCCTGGGACCAAATCCTACAGGTCAGGGGCAGATCTTAGAATAGATGCATGGATTTCTGGGACATTGAATTATCTCAAGTTTGAGCCAAAAGTCAGAATTTTCCATGACAGTAGATCACTATTCTATAAAGAGAAGAAAAACAGGTATATATAACTATAGAGATGAATCAACAGGAATAGAAGAGAAAAATGGTGTTGAACATTTCCAAACTCTACCAATATGGTCAAAGTATTTGTCCACCTGGCAGATGGGACATCTCAGGACCAAAGTCTGGTAAACTTGCCTTTTCTGAGAAATCCAGTGGTTCTGCAGTACTTTATTATTTTGTTTTTCTTTCCCTCTCCTCTCTCTTCCATTTGGGCAGCTATTGGCTGACCTGGAGTCAGCAAAACTTTTCTTCCTCAGTTCAGATCTGGTCTCAGACACTTACTGTGTCCCTGACCAAGTCACTTACCTTGATTTGTCTCAATTTTTCATCTGTAAAATGAGCTAGAGAAAGAAATGGAAATCTTTGCTAAAAAAAAAAATGGGATCAGGAAGATACTCAACTGAACAACTTTCTTCCATCTAAAATGAAAGATAGTTACAGCTAGAGTTTATTGGGGGTTTTTAAAAGTTGATTATTTGTTTTTAATAGCATTTTCAAGCCAGCTTTCCCCGAGATAAAGATAAGCTCTATCTTAATTACTTGTCTTTAATTGAATACTGAGTGTAAATGGGGTGATGGTGATTAGCCAAAGGATTAGAAACAGGACAAGAAAAAAGTTGTTAATATCTACCAAGATAGTTGGGACTTTCACCTTGGTTTGAGGACTCTGGGCTATGATTATGAAAGAACCCCATAGTTATACTATTTATTAATAACCTTTGTCTTAGAAGCTCACTGAAAGAGTAAAGTAAATGATTCATATGATTATAAGGGCTAAAATTATAAGTTCTTCCTGGAATCATCTCTAACCTACAAGGAAATAGAGAGGACAGGGAGCAAAGGGTTAAAACCCAAAACTGATTCTGTGAGAAGAGATAGACATTCTTCTGTGGAAGAAATGTTGTTTTTATTTGGTGCTTGAGACAGGAAGTCTGGATCCTTGATCCTTTTGGATTAACCTTTTTCTGTCTTTATTTCCAGGAAAATGGTTATAATAATAGCACCTATTTCACAGGCTATTATGAGGATAAAATGAGATAATATTTATAAAGCAAAGATGCTGGAAAGGTTTGCCATTTCCTTTTCTAGATCATTTTATTTAAAAAAAAAAAAAGACAAAAAGGGTTATGTTACTTGTCCAGATCTGAACTCAGAAAAAATGATTCTTCCTAACTATAATAGACTTGGCTTGGATGGAGGCTTCCACCATTAATATCTACTAGATTTGCAAGTCTCTGATTCTAACTCATTTTAACATTAAGAAGGTGATTTCTCTTGAGGTTATTGGTATTGTTGTTTTTCATGTCTCATCCTGGAAGAGGATCCAATGACAGCAGGAGGGTGATGTCTTGGCTTATAAGTTAATTGGATGTAACTGAAGCAGAGCTGTGCAAAATGATCAGCCCCATTCTCTCCTCCTGGATCCAGAGTCATCAGAATCCAGAGGGAAGACATAATAGTGATGACCCAGATTGAGATATTAGTATAATTATTAGTATCCAAACACATGTAAGTGTAGTGATCAACCTTCAGGTATCTTTAAAAGCCATTGGATGAACTGGGGTAACTAAGTCTCTCAAGCAATCTAAACAGACCTTCCTCTGTCAGTCACTCTAGTTCATCCAATGACTTTCCAAGACAGCAGAGATTTGAACATGTAATAAATTTGGGAAGATGACTCCATCCAAACCTCTGAGAAGGCATTGCTTTGGGGGATACCAAGGCCAGGAGTTCTTCATGAACTTCAGAGAAGCAGAGGACTCTTTCCTCAGCATCTTAGCAGT
The DNA here is from genome assembly GCF_048593235.1 of Sminthopsis crassicaudata. Lineage (NCBI taxonomy): Eukaryota > Metazoa > Chordata > Mammalia > Dasyuromorphia > Dasyuridae > Sminthopsis > Sminthopsis crassicaudata. The sequence goes on from NC_133618.1 coordinate 317,692,233, forward strand.
GTTTCTAGGGTCAGCAACAGGAAATTTGAGTCGGGATCCAAGAACAGATTAGGTCTGTTATTTTTTAAAGCATTTTCAAGAACTCAGCAGAGAAGCTATATCATACCAAAGGGCAACATCTTAAGCATTGCAGCAAATGTTCCAGGGGCTGTTACCCTTTTGCCACATATATCTTTAAACTTGATCTCACTTGACCTGAAACTCTGATGTGTTTATGGGAGATTATGTCACCAGCTTTAGGAGGGAATTTTTTATAGAAACTGTTCTTACTAGACCACCTTAGGAAATAATTCTTTCTATAAACTAATTAAGTCTGGCTGACTAATTTATCTTAGACAATTAAAGCATATGCACATTGATGGAAATTTATAAGCTAGAGTATTAAAAAAGACATCTTCCCTCTAATTCCTCATAGTTAGCTCTAGAGCCCTGAGGGGCATGTTGCCCTATTCCCTCAACTCCCCAGTTCCCTCATTTCACCCTCCATCACCTCCTAGGGCTAGTAGGAATTAGGAAAGCAGCTCCAGAACATACATAGTTGAAGAAAATGAAGTTCTTGGGAGAAAAGCAATGGTCAATAAACAATAAACATTAAGTATCCAAGACTGTCTACAATGTAAGCCCTATGGATACAAAAGAGAAAAAGACAATTCTTGCCCTCAAGGAGCTTACAATCTAATGAAGAAACAATATAGGAAAGGAAGCTAAAAAGGGAATTGATATATAGAAATATGTATAAAATAATTTTAGATATACATATATGCCTATTTGTGTTTAATGGTGACCATCTATGGGGGGAAAAGAAAAAAAATTTACATGATAACTTGTATATTTAAAAGAAATAGCAAATTATGCATGGTAGAATCTTTTTTATTGTACAATGTTATGGAAATGCTTGTTTTATTTCATAAATTTAAAATAAAATAAACTTTAATTTACAAAAAAGAAAAGGGGGAGGGACAACCAGGAGATAACTGGAACAAGAGCATGACATTTGTGGAGTCAAAACCAAGCAGAGCAATTAACAAAAAACCAAGAATTTAAATGGAAACTTTTGAGTCTTCTATAAAGGCTTTGGGAGGAGCTTATTGTTCCAAAGTGTATTCTTCAATCCAGCAATACATGAATTCTGACTGTTCTCTTAACAAAACACCCCATCTCTAGGCTCTATTGGCAATCTTTCCAGCTGTCTCCCATTCCTGTAACATTTTCCTTCTACTCTTAACTACTGGCTTCCTTGCCTTCTTTACAGGCCTAAAATCCTACTTTCTAAGGAAGACTTAACCAACCCCATTTAATTCCACTGATTTCCCTCTTTAGGATTATGATTTCCTATTTAGCCTGGGGCAGGTACGTGCTACAGTAGATAGGGTTCTGGGCTTAGAATCAGGTAGACCATTTTTTCTGAGTTCAAATACGGCCTCAGACACTTGATAGCTCTGGTCAAGTTCTGCTTGTTTCAGTTCATGTAGAATGACCTAAAGAAGAAAATAGCAAACTATTCTAAGAAAACCCCAATGGAGGTTTTGAAGAGTTGAGCCTAAGTTGTAGCTCTGCCCATTGTGACTGGCTTGAGGTAGAATAATTTTATCCTTCTATAATTCACTTTATCTATCTGGAAATAGGGGCTAATAACTACCTCTTAGGGATATGGTCAAGAATGGGAAACCTCTGGCTTTGGAAGTGAATTGGACACCACTTAATTTCATCCAGCCTGTAGTGAATATGACAAAATTTTGTCAGCTACCTACTCTTTCCCTTGTCTTTTAAAATCCATTTTTGCAGGGACAGTTAGGTGGTGCAATGGATAAAGTGCCAGCCCTGAAATCAGGAGGAACTGAGTTCAGATCTGGTCTCTCCTAGCTGTTGTGACCCTGGGCAAGTCACTTAACCCCAATTGCCTCAGCAAAAAAAAAAAAAAATCAATCAATTTTTGCTTATAGTAGCTGAAACACAACACACCTTTAAATGTCTTTAAAGATGATATATTAAAGGCCTCAATCAGAGAATGTTATTTAATCAAAAGGCTCCTTTTATTCTGTGGGTATGCCATTTTGGAATAATATTCACAACACAACTAAATTCCTGTTGTGAGAACAAATACCAGAGAAATTACTTACATATTTATTCAATTTTTAGGAAGGGAATTGTGACAAAATGATGGTATGAGTCAAGGAGAAAAGGTCAAGTTACAATAAATGAAAACATAGAAAGCCTATAGATTTTTTTAAAAATCCATTAGAAGCCTAAGATAACTATGAGCTAAAGATAAAAATACTAGCTCCTTGAAATTAGAAACCAAAAATACATATTTCCCAAAATATGGTAATTGTCCAAGTGAAAAGACTAGGGAAGTCTTCAATGCATAGCAGATAAGAAATTGGTCAGACCGAAAAAAAAAAACTCCAAAGTTACAAGATCACACATTGTGCAAACACAATGCTTAGCTCATAGCAAATAATAAATGTTGTTGATTTGACTTGACTTGACTTGACTTGACATTAATATAGAAAAATAAAAGTCCTAGATTTGGGGTCAAAGGACCTAGATTCAAATCTCTGCTCCTTAATTTATTGTATGATCTTAGTCAAGTCATATAACTTCTCCAGGTCTTAGTTTCTCTTTCTATAAAGTGAGGAGTTGGATTATATCGTTTGTAAAGTCTCTTCTGGGCAGCTAAGTGGTGCAGTGGATAGAGTTACAGGTCTCACATTTAGCCTCATCTTCTCGACCTCAAATCTGACCTCAAATACTTAAAATTTGTGTGACTTTGGATCACACTTAACTCTATTTGCCTCTGTTTCCTCACCTGCAAAATGAACTAGATAAGAAGGCTAACCACTTCAGTATCAAGAAAACCCCAAATGGGGTCACAAAGCTTGAAACCTGAATTCCAATCCCATCTCAGACGCTATATAACCTTGGCTGAATCATTTAATTTCTCCATGCTTTAGTGAATTCAACTGTAAAATGGGGCTAAAAACAGTGTCTATCTCTCAGGTATGTTGTAAGGATTAAATGAGATAATATATGGAAAAGTGCTTTGTGTAAGTGTGAATTATAATAATGATGATATTGACAGTGAAAACTTCTACAAAATATAACAAAATGGAAAAAATCAACCAGAAATTCAGAGGGACGACATACTAGTTAAAGTAACAGAAAATGGCAGATGTGTACATCAGGGTCAAAGCATGAGCTTGAAAAGAATGTCCTTGGCCATGGTTCTTTTCAGAAAGTGGGATACTACTTTATGTTTAGTTGTTTCAATCATGTCTGACTCTTTGTATCCCCCTTTTCTGAGGTTTTCTTAGAAGATACAGGAGAGGTTTGCCATTTCTTTCTTCAGCTCATTTTACAGATGGGGAAACTGAGGCAAACAAAGTCACATAGTGTCTGAGGCCAGATTTGAACTCAGGAATATGTCCATTTTATGTCCATTAGATTGACTTTTCCAAGTAAACTATCACCCTCTATGGAATGGGAAAGAGTAGTAGAAGTTATCTGAATAAGAGATCATATAAACCAATGAAAATTATCCTGCCTCTTCCAGGTTTTAATTCTCTTTGAGGACAGCTCCTTGCAGTGATTTCAGTATTTAGGTTTCTTTCCAATAAACCAGAAATTTATTATTGATAGTAATTCCTTTACTTTGTCCTTTCCTCTCATATTAAAAAAAAAAAAAATCTCTAAAAGGATTAGATGGTCCTTTCTGGGGATATCACAAACTGGTTCTCAGGGTGGATAGGAGCACAAAATGATACTGAAAAAAGTCTAATTTTATTTTTATTTTTAGTCCTAAATCATACGAAGCATTTGTGTTTTAACAATGTTCTGAGAAAAAAAGAAAGAAAAAATCTTTAATCTTTAAAATTCTTAGTTCAGGGGCAGCTAGGTGGCGCAGTGGATAAAGCACCAGTCCTGAAGTCAGGAGAACCTGAGTTCAAATTTGGTCTCAGCCATTTAATACTTCCTAGCTGTGTGACCCTGGGCAAGTCATTTAACCCTAATTGTCTTAGGGGGAAAAATTCTTAGCTCATCAGCTCTCTATCTGGAGGTGAATAGATTTTTATGCCATAAGTCCTTTGGAGTTATGAGGGGTCATTTTATTGATAAGAATTAGACTTTCACAGTTGATTATCTTTGTTATTCAGTCATTTTTTGTTCGTATCTGATTTTCCATGACCCCAATATTTTGCTGGCAGAAATAATGGAGTAGTCTATAATTTCCTTCTCCAATTCCCTCCTTCTCTTCCCTCCCTCTGTTCACATAGGGCATCATCCTCTTAAATGCATTTTTTTTTCTTTTTGGATCTCTGACCACTCCCAAGACGTTTTAGGGTTTACTGGCTATTTTTTTTTTTCTTAAGGACCATGCTTTCACAAAACCACTCTGATTTTCATTGATTGGCCACCAATAGGTCCCAGACCAAGCCCCATTTAGTCTTTTTCTTTTTCTTTTCTTTTCTTTTCTTTTTTTTTTTTTTTTTAACTGGGGCAATTGGGGTTAAGTGACTTCTCCAGGGTCACACAGCTAGGAAGTGTCTGAGGCCACATTTGAACTCAAGTCCTCCTGACTTTAGGGTTAGTGCTCTATCCACTGCGCCACCTAGCTGCTCTCTTTTTTTTTTTTCTTTCTTTCTTTCTTTCTTTCTTTCTTTCTTTCTTTCTTTCTTTCTTTACTTCTTTCTTTCGTTTTTTTTTTTTTGAATAAGTGAAAAAAGTGGAATTCTTTGTCTTGCTACCTATCCTTAATCACTGAATGGGTGCAGCTTCAGTCAAACTGAGACTTGTTAAAGACCTTAGTTAAAAAGCAGAGGTCTCCCACTGCATCCAGGGCCATATATAGGTGTCCCTTGGACTCAGATGGTTCTGGAGGGGAAAGTGAGGCAAGTGACCTTCCCCAGCCCTTTCTCCCTTAAATCCACTTCATTTGCATGTCATGACATCTGCTCCCTGATTAGTTTTCCTGACTCCAAGGCTGCTCTATCCTCTGCACCACCTAACTGTCCAGATTTCCTTTACAATATTGCTATTATTGGTTAGATTGCTGAAATAAGAGTAAATAGAAAGAGTATCTTCCAGTCTGATAAGACCTGACCACTTTTCCTAACTTCCTTCATATTGATCAGAATAATCTGAGGTGCTATTTTTATCAATCAAAATACAACAGAAAGGACACTGGCACTGATTATTATAAGTTCATAAGGAAGCATAGCCAGTGAAAATCAATCGCCACCACAAGGAGACCAAAAGGGCCTAAAAAGCATATTAGTCAGCAACACTTAACTTACTTGCCAAGAACTCAGGGAGATGCTGGCCAAAGGCAACAATGACTTAGCAGCTTGCTATAGCCCACATTACTCCCAAATGGGACCAAATCAAACTAAAATGTAATTGGAGGGGCAGCTAGGTGGCGCAGTGGATAGAACACCAGCCTTGAAGCCAGGAGGACCTGAGTTCAAATCTGACCTCAGACACTTAACACCTCCTAGCTGTGTGACCCTGGGCAAGTCACTTAACCCCAATTGCCTCAGGGGGAAAAAATGTAATTGGAAAAAAATTAACAAAATAAATAAAAATATAATATGACATAAATTGTGTTAAATTGAGGTTTTCTAAGCCAATATGTGGGTTGTAATTTGAATTTGACAAGACTGACTTAGAATATAAATTAATTTCTAAATACAAATCTTACCATAAGCTTTTAATAAGAGATTATTATACACTAAGCAATTTGTCTTATGAAGAAGGGGAAAGAAGGATAAATTATCGTTAGCAACATCACATAAATAAAGAGAAGCAGTAGGCCATTAAATCAGTTTTAAGCAGGACTACTTAACCTTTCTTTGGTACTCTTTTGATGATTTTCAGAATGTTTTTAAATGAATAAAATAAAATACTTAAAATTACAAATGAACCCAATTACAGTGAAATATAATTACCAATATACTTTTTAAGAGAAGTCCACAGACCTCAGATTAAGAACTGATTTTTAAAAAGTTTGCTGAAAGACTCAACTAAGCAAGTCACCATGATGGCATTTAAAGAAGGAAATGGAAGGAGGAAAACAAAGTAAAGAAAAATGGGGGAAAAAAGATCTGTCAAGTTTTTTATGTCAATTTCTTTTTGTTTTAAAGGATAGTAAAAATACCAGCCTTGTATTCTAACATCACAGTTCCAGATTTGTGATCATAGATTTGGAATTAGAAGAGGTTTCAGAGACCATCTAATTTATCCCTATCATTTTACAAATAAGGAAACTGAGGCCTGAAAAGTTAAATGACTTTCCCAAGGTCACAGGCAGGCAGTGAGGCAGCATTAAAGCAGTAGGGGATTAATGTGAAGAAGATATGAGATATCACACAAGGAAATGAAAAAAAAAAATCCAGCCCTATCAAAAAGAGGAAAATCACTCTCAAAATTTCATGAAATATACAATAAAAATAGAGTTGGTGTGCAAACATTTGATCATAAACATAAGGAGAAGCACAAAACATGTATATTGTATGTGCCCATCACTGTGACAGAGGAGGTTAGGGCAGAATCCAAGTTGGAGAGGGAATCTCAATAAATGGTGAGATCTTCTTCTAATTAATCCTGCTTACTACACTATAGCATGATGATTTTATAAAATCCCAGAGTTTTGCTGGAAGTCATCTGGAAGAATGCTGTAACTATTCAAAAGAGTTTGAGCTCATCATCTTTGCAGAAAAAGTCAAGAGTGAAAGAAATGATAATTAAATAAACAATTGTTAATTTTAGGGAGATCCAGGATTCTTTCAGTTCCTACTTCTTCATTGGAAGATTGAGCTTAGTTTTCCAAGAACAGGACTGATGATGAGATGAAATCTTGAGTGAGATTTACTCAACTAGGAAAGCTTAAATCAAAAGCTAAAGAGATTCTAAACAGGTGAATTTGGGCCCATTTTGTTCTAGACAGATAGATGGAAGGGGAAATTGATTGCCTACATAAGGGTGGCCTGGTAGAAAAAAATCTCTTTGTTAAAGACTGAATGATCACAGCCTATCCCCCATGCCTTCATTAAAACAGAGCAACTTGTATTTATAATAGTCGTTCTCTCATTAATTGTGAGCCAATCATAATTGATTACCAATATAAGTGTCAAGAGGCCTCCAGGAGGGGCCTTTGGTTTACAAGAGAAGGCCCAATGACCATCCTTCTATTAATTGTTTGCTAACCACAATTAGCAAAATGAGGACCCAGAAATTATGTCTCTGAATTTTTCATTCATCACAAATATGTGAAGGCTATCAATTTCCAGGGTCATGATACGAAGCTGAAAGTATTAGCTAGAATTTATTTCTGTTAGGACAGACTATACAAATGGACCATGAGTTGGATTCAGAATTAACAAGAGAAAGAGAAAAGAGCTGTATTATCTTTAGGAAATTGTAAATCTCCTTTAATATCCCTTTCTGTTTCTTTTGAAAAGAGAGATCCACCTTTTAATACCGATACTCTTATTCAACCAACAGGTATCAATATATGGTTATAAGACTTGGAATATTATTGCCTCCAAAGAATTGAAATGAGTATCACACAGAAGCCAATGTAGAGGGAGGAAAGAAGGAAAAAAAGAAAGGAACATTTATTAAGTACCTACTATCAGCAATGTTATAAGTGTTTTGCAAATATCTCATTTGGCCCTCAGAACTACCCCAGAAAGTAGGTGCCATTTTAGAATTGAGCAAGTTTCTTGTTCAGGATCATACTGCTAGTAAGTAAGTGTCCAAAGCTTCATTTGAGCTCAGGTCTTTCTGATTCTAAACCTAGTGCCCTCTTCACTGCATCACCTAGCTGCCTCTGCTGGAGGCGGCATATAATAGGTGAAAAAATTCTATATCAGTGAACAAATTGAATGAATAAGAGTAAACGATGTCATCAGGAAAATGTAGGCTTAAACATTATAAAATCCAGGTTGATATAAAAATTTAACTAGAATTTCACTTTGACATTTTCATCCTATCTTTTGATCTCTTGAGATATTCTTAAATTTTATTCTTCCTAGTTAAAAGGACAATGAAACAGCAATGCTTGTTCAGTTGTGCATAATGATGTTTTTTTAAATAACTGATCTCAGGCATGATTTTTTTCTCTTTTTTTCTTGAAGGTTGTGCAGACTCTTGGGTATTTCTTGAATGAACATGTAACTGAAGGAAAAAAATAAAATTCCATTTGAACTCCCGAAAAAAAAATCAAAGGGCTGGTTGTATGTCTAAAACCATCAATAAATGGTAGATGGTCCAAGTGTTCCAGCATGGAGTGGGACCTCCTACAGTAGGTATATGGGAGATGATGGACACAAGATACCAAGATCTGGATTCTTTGAATAATACATCATTGAAATATCAATGAGATCTCAGACATAAGCAAATTAATAATGGAAATTTTTCTATGTCCTTCATAAAATCATGAACTACATTGTGTGAAGCAAAAGAAAAAAATGTATTTGCACAGAATCCAAAAGCTGGAAGGGGCCTCAGAAGTCTAATGCATACTTCAATAAGAATTCACTCTGTATCTTGATTTGAATACCTGTGGGGAAGGGAGAGAAACCAGAAAGGTAGGGACAGGGAATCCTCTCAAGGAAGTCCATTGCACTTTAGAATAACTGCAATTGTAGGGCAATTTTTCTAAATCAAGTCAAAATGTACCTAAACAGTTTGACCTTTTTCAAATATTCCTTTCTGGGGACAAAGATAAGAAATTTAATCTACCATCCATAGGACGTGCTTCAAATATTTTCAAACAGCTATCATGTGCCCCAGAATCTTCTCATGTCCAGACTAAACATCTTTACTTCCCTCAATTAGGAATAGAAAATGATATAGTTAGGTAAATCTAGAACTAGTTGAAAGGCCCTCTGCTTTGTCAATGCCTTTCTTAAAATGTGTTACCTACTACTGAACATAAGGCTTCCAATATTGTTTGATGAGAGCAATGTATAGAGGGATGCTTATCTCCCTTAACTTACCTACCTACCTTATGTCTCATAATGTAGCCTAAAATCACATTGTTTTTCCCTTCTGCCATTGTCTCTATCAAATTTATAGCTCACTGAAACTCCTCAATTTTTATGCAGGAAACATATAGTTGTGAAGTTTGTTTTTCAACCCAAATTTAAAACTTAATAGTGATTAAGTAATACTTTGCAGGAAACTTGTAGTTGTGAAGTTTGTTTTTCAACCCAAATTTAAAACTTTATAGTGATTAAGTAATACTTGAGTTCAAATCCTAGTTCAGACACTTATTAGCTATGAGACTTTGAATAAGCTATTTAATCCTGCTCAGTTTCAGGGTCTCCTTCTATAAATAATAATGCTCCCTCAAGGATTGTTACAAGAATCAAATAAGGTGACATGTAAAGTTCATTGCAAATCTTAAAGTTCTATAAAAATACTGTTTATCATTAATAGCAGTAGTAGTAGTAATAGTAATGGTAGTGGTAGTAGTAGTAGTAGTAGTAGTAGTAGTAGTAGTAGTAGTAGTAATAGTAGTAGTAGTAGTTCCCAAATCTTATCTGACCAGATTTGACCTTATACCCAGTCTATCAAGATATTTTAGGATCCTACCTCCATCAAACATGGTAAACATCCTTTGTGACATCTTCAGATGTTATTAGAACACTATCTATCTCTTTATTTTAATGACTGCGTCTTTTAATTTACTAGACAAAGTTGAATACAGATCTGTGAGAAATAATTTGTTTGGACCCATACTCTATTCCAATCAGTATTAATCAATTTGATAGAATCATATCAAAAGGCCCCAGATCTAAGAACCACAGATTCTAAGTTCACTTGCTTAACTCTAGGAAGTTAAAGGCCCTCCATCTTTGTTTTTCCTTGTCATGGTGATCAGGCCCTGAGTAGCAGAGGTGACAACTACATGGAAGGTCCCCCAGTTTTTGTACCTCTGAACCAATCCCTTGTCCAATAGGAGCAGGTGACTAGCTATGACCACTTAGGCCACTGACTATGAGAGCTTATACCATTTCCTCCTGTCCAACCTAAGGAGAAGCCTGTCCATCTTATGTGGAGATATTCTTTGCTTCACCCAATTTGTCATCCTCCTGACATCTTATGTTAGCTTTCGTGTCATGTGTCAATCAATGGAATTATTTTGTATTTGGAATGACTGGACATCTAGTCCTATAAAAATAGGACCCTGGGAGGAGGAAGTATCTTAGATCAAGAAAAAGATCTGAGGCCCATCTCATTAGGGAGGACCGTGGACCTGTAATAAAGTGCCATTGGCTCAGAGTTCTGCCTCAGTACCTTTTATTATAGATACGATACAATGATCCAAGACAATTCCAAAGGACTTGTGATGAAAAATGCTATCCACCTCCAAAGAAAGAACTCATAGTATCTAAATACAGATTGAAACGTTATTTTTCAACTTCTTTCTTTCATTTTTCTCTCCGCTTGTAATTCTGAAAACCTATTCACATTGGGAATGGGTTAAATAAACAACACTACATATATACATGAAAGGTTGAACACTTTCCAAAAACTATAAAGAAATAAGGAGGGAGATAGACAGAGGGGAAAGCAAAGGGTAGGGGAAGAAGACAAGGGAGGGATTCATGGGTGGGGAAAGGTTAAGTAATACCAAGACAACTTAAGGAATAGAATTAAAGCAAAGAGTTAGCAGGGATAGGAATGATGTTTGGGGGGGGGGGTATGGGTGTGTATGTATATATCTATATATGTACACATAAATACATTCTTGCTTAACTATAACTTGCTTGGGGGAGGTGGAAAGGGGAAAAATGAAAGGAGAAAAACAGATAAAGTAAAAATATACCAGATACAAAGAAGTAAAGAAAAAATGGACACTCACGAATGTAATTTCTTCTACTATTATATATCCTTTCTTGAACTGGTAATTTAATGGTATATATTTTGAATCCTCCCTAATCTGCTAGACACATGACAATGTTCTGTTTTGTTTTATTTTGTATTCCTTTTCTGCTTATCTTTTTTCTTATTCTTTTTTTTTTAATAAAATAAATCAAGGGAAAGGCAGCAATCTGACCATGAAAAAAAAGAGGGTTGTATTGAAAAGTTCTAAAGTCATGCTTCCAATTCTAAACCTTTGAATATTTGACTATGGGGCAGCTAGGTGGCGCAGTGGATAGAGCACCAGCCTTGAATTCAGGAGGACCCGAGTCCAAATCTGCTCTCAGACACTTAACACTTCCTAGCTGTGTGACCCTGGGCAAGTCACTTGACCCCAGCCTCAGGGAAAAAAATGAATATTTGACTATAACTTGAACTCATTAAGAGTTAGATACTATTTTATTGTTTCTCTTTTCATTGGGATATCAGTCCAATTAGTCAATTTTATTGAACGAAGGAATGAATAAAATTAGAAAGTGTTTAAAATATACGAGGCACTGTGCTAAGCATCTGGGATAGGAATTTAAAAGTTAGACAGTTTCTATCTTAAAGAAACATATTTTAAAAGGGGAGACAACATATGTAGAGAAAGAGTGCCCAGGAAAGGGAGTTTTGATCAGGAAGTTAAAGGGGATTGTGAGTGAAACCATACAAGTTAATTGCCTATTCTTTTCCAATAGCTATCATAGAATTATTTGATTATTGTTTCCAGAGCAAGAGGGGGCTATGGATGGTACATTATTGGCAATAGGGAAGATGGCAAAATATCCAGGTTGAACCCAGTTTCCTGTGGCTAGAAAGAATATAAAGGCAGTTCTAGAACTGGCTGGATACAACAGGCAGGTGAATTTCTACTGGCTCACCACACCAGATAGCAGAGTTCCAAAGATAAACTCCTCCAAAGAGGCAGGTAAGTGAGCAGGTGTCAAAAGTTCTGAGTGGAGAAGTAGGGGCTCTCTCAGGGCAGATAAAACCAAGAATTATTTGCCTGGAGGGGATGCTCCATACTTTTCACTAAATGTGATTTTCCTTAGCAGTGCACACAGAAACAAAAACAACAAAAAGAGTTGAGCAGTAATACCTTCCATCATTCTTTATTATCACTGACACCTTTCAAGATATCTTGGGGTTTACTGGCTAGATACTTTTTTTAAGGACTATACCTTAAACCCAGAGGCACACTAGTTTTCATTGATTAGGCAATTATAGCCTTGCTTGGTCATTGTTTGGGCTCCCTTGGCTCAGGGTGAGTATAAATAGCTAGTTATTTCTGTTTTGGCCAGAAATCCTGAGGGTCTTCCTTTTGAAGATTGATCTTTTTGACAAGATAAAACAGGCCACTCTTTGCCTCATTTCTTACCTGGCCTTAATTACTGTTAAAGACCTGATCTTAAAAAGGCAAGGCCCTCCTATGACATCCAGAAACATCTCCAGTCATCCTGATCTCTATCTTGGGAGGAGACAAAAAGGCTGTTGACTTTGCAAAGCCCTCCCTCACTTAAACCCAACTCGTTTGCAAGATATCACCTTCCTTTTTGAGAATGAAAGACTAACAACAAAAACAGTTTTCCTTAGTAGAGCAAAGAGAAACAAAATAAAAGCTGAGCGATTATACTTTCAATCATTCTTTATTGTCATTCACTATAATCGCACATAGTGGCTCTATCCTTTCTTTGATCATCCTCTTTTTTCTCAATATAACTTTTAAAGGCTTTTTTTTTTGTCCTTAGCTTTCCTTGCCAGTCTCAACTCATTCTGAATTTTAGTGCATTTGACATTATTCTAAAGACAGTGCCACGCTTTAGTATTGATTCTCCATTCATTATATGGTCTTCCATGTCTTTCAAAAATCTAATTTGGTTGATGAATTACTTGTCCATCTATAGCCTATCTTTTCTTTGTCTGAGTCCTTTGGAATCCACCCACCAAAAAAATCTCAGATGCATGTCAGACCCTCCTTTTCTATCGCAAATTCTAATATAGTAGGGAATTTGTCAATTGATCCTTGATCAGTTAAAGTCACCTCCAACTGACATGATGAAATTATCAGATATAAAGGGCAGATAAGATGTATAAGGCTTTTCCCCTTATAGATTTTGAGTATTGCATGTATAAGATATAGGAACAAGTAACAGAAACAATGAGATATAAAGAGAATGCTTCTTTCTGACAGTGAAGTGATTTGCATCTTGTAAAGGGCGTTTCCCTTTGTTTATAAATTTATTTATGTAAGAAGTATGATGAAGTTCCTTAATCAAACTAATGGAATTATAGGGTGGCTACCAATTAATTGATTAATGGATTAGAGATACTCTTGGTAGCCTTCAATAAAATAACAAGAGAAATTTCTGAAGAGTCAGTCATATCTAGAATGTTAGAAGAGTGACTGTTATGGTAAAAAGAACCCAATTGTGAAGAAAGAATTTCCTTCTCCTTTGGTTCTCTTTCAGTCTCACAGCAGAGCAATTCCCCCAATCGGAGACACAAGTGCCTAGAAAAAAGCATTGTGAAGGCCCCGAGAATCTTGATATGGAGCTGAGTTGAGCTTCAGAGAAATAGGTAGAGGGAGACAGATAGGACTATATGATCAGCAGAATAACATGACAGGCAGAGGTGCAGCATCTAGGGGAAAGAGTCATGAATAAGAAAGAGAGACAGAGACAGCAAGAGAGAGACAGAAACAGAGAGATAGGGACAGAGGGGTCAATTGTATTTATCACATGGGTTCTCTAAGTATGTGTCCTTCTCTAATGAAAATAATCTGTATATAGCCATTCTGATTTTGTGTGGGGGAAAATCTAACTCAATTTTACAAGGGAAATATTTTGTTGTTACTATCAATGCTATGCTATTTCAGTAAATGCCTTGTCTTTGGGCTAATTGTGTCAGTTGGCTGTCTGTTAAAAGTTAATGCATTGATTGGGGCACATGAACTATAGGTTAAGGACTATAAACCTCCAGAATATTTGAAATTGTTCCCCCAAAGCACCCAACCTATGGGAGTGGGAGTATCTCCAGAATATGGTTACACTAAGATAACATATTTAATTAAATGAGACATCAAAAATCATCCAATTCAATATCTTAACACATATAAGGAATCTGAAGCTACTACATTAATACATATAAGAAATCTGAAGCTACTATGACTTTCTTTTGGAGAAGATCCAGATCCAGAATGGCCATTCCTCTTTTTACTTCTTCCATTTTTTCAAGAATTTGGATAAAGCATTGTGCTTGGTGTCAAGAAAACTCCTCTTCATGAGTTCAGGCCTCAAAGGCTTACTAATATGATCCTGGGCAAGTGACTTCACCCTGTTTTTTGTCTCAGTTTCCCCATCTGTAAAATGAGCTGGAAAAGGAAATGGCAAACCATTCTAGTATCTTTGCCGAGAAAACTCCAAAAGGGGTCATGGAGATAGACAGGACTGAAACGACTGAACAGCAAAAAGAAGGATTTATTAGCTCTTCTGCTTTCAGTTTTGTTTTTTTGTTTTTTCTCACTGTCAGCAGCCTTTGTTAATAGGAAGGACCTAGATGAAAATGTAATCCAAGGAATGCCCTTGAGAACTGTGTTTTTCTGTTTCACTTGCAGAGGCATATCCTTCCTAATTAAAACGGCAAAATTTAACTTCTCAAAGCTGCCAGGAGTCAGAGTGAGTGCTACTCATTTCAACCATTATTTAAGAGGTTGGTGACAGCCACTCAATAAACCTGTCTCTAGGCAAAAAGGAGGAATTATATGAGAAGAGGTTGGAACAGAAGAGCAGAGAAGAAAAGGCTGAGAGAAGAGCAGAGAAGAAAAGAATAGATGACCATTGTTTCAGTTTCTTTATGGGGAGAATACACCTTCAGGGCTCAAGAACATAGTTGCTTATAGCATATATCTAAAGATTTAATAGCATAACTGAATTCAAATCCAAATTGGTCTTTTAATTGTGTGATATTGGACAAGTGAATTCAAGTTTCTAGACCTCAGTGATCTCATCTATAAAGGTCTTTCTAGCTCTAAATGCTATTATTCCCATAATTAACTCTGCCAACCCTATGATCCCCTGTCTAAGAGCCTGCTGATCAGAGTTCTGGCAAGCAGTCATTTTTTCCTGCATTGCAGTTGACTTTCATGCAATTACTACATATTTGTAGAACTTTACAACTTACAAAGAGCTTTCCCTACAAGCTAAGTAGAGAAGTATTATTATCTCTGCTCAACATATGGGGTAGCTGAGCCTCCAAAAAGGAAAATAACTTGCTCTCCTAAGCTAATTATAGAAATGAAGTATGAATGCAGGTCTATGGAATTCAGGGCCAGAGCTATCTCTAATATACTATTCTTCCATTGAAGAGTAATTCATAGAGCTAAGGATATTGGGATGCAAGACAAATTCTGTTTTAAATACACGGTTCTCTTGGGTCCATCCCAGTAAGTGGGTTTTCATCTGTACTATTTGGAGAGAATTCCAAAATAATTTAAATTGCCAACCTAGTAAGGAGTGTTCACACCTTCAATTTTTGAAAATATAAGAGATTAGAGGGAAAATATTGTTTGACAGTAGGTAAATTCAATTTAACATTTATTAAACACTTACTATGCGCAGAACATTGTGTACTGAAGGAGATAAGAAAGACAAATAAGAGGATTGATCTGGAGATTCCCTAATTAATTTTAATGAAGTAACAAAAATGATAATTTTGGTGGGGAGACTTGTGTAGCAGGCTTTTTGCTCACCCACTTGTATCAATCCCATAGACAACCCTACTATTTGGGTATGGGCCTGCCATTTGATTCACTATTTAATGAATTATCTCACATTGAATTCAAAGATAATTAAAGGATATTTTCTGATATTTCTACTTGCATGACCACAAATACAAAAAAAAAAAAAATTACTTCTTAACCAACCTTGAACCCCCCTACTAGTTTATAAAAACTGGAAAAATATATTTTTCCTATAAACTTAACTCTTTCAGTATTAAACTGTGATCTCATAGGCTTAGAGGGAAACATCAATGTCCTTAGCTAAATAAATTATCAAGTAGCAGATAATGTACATTTATGGATATATACTGTATATATACATATATATATATATGCATACACACATACATGGATCCATGCATATATATATGGATATGGATATATGTGTACATAATATCAAATGCATTATGGATATATGCATGTATATATGTATATGTGTAGGTGTTTATATACATCCATATTATATATTTGCATTTTCTGTTTCTGCTAATAATTTATGTATATACATACATCTATATATGTATGCATATAGCCATATATTGACTATTTATATACATACATATAATATATATCCACTCTAAGAAAAGATAGAGTCACCTCTAAATATTGATTACCACTGCTGACTCTCCTACAGACACTGAAACCAAAGTCCAATCACTCATTTCTCCCAGGATGGCAGCCAAAATGTCTCAGGAATTTTCCTTTCTCTTCACTCCAATCCATTCTCCACTCAGCTGCCAAAGTGATTTTCCTAAAGTACAAGCCTGACAATGCCATTTCCCCCCAACTCCCGATCAATAAACTATAGTAACTCCCTATTATCTTCAGGATCAAATGTAAAATTCTCTGCTTTGAATTTAAAACCCTTTCCAACCTGGCTCATTTCTACCTTTCTATTCTCCGTACAAAGTACTCTTCCCCCCCCCCCCCTTAAACTGCACACACTCTACAATCCTGCTGAAATCTAGCCTATTTTTAATTCCTCACAAGTGACACTCCATCTCTCCATGTATTTTCACAGGCTGCCCCCATGCCTGGAATAATTTTCCTCCCCAATTCCAAATCACTTTCCCTGGCTTTTCTCAAGATTCTAGTCAAATTTTATTTTTTTTTGTAGGAGCGTTTTCCCAGTTCCTTCTCTCTGATATTAACTTACATTTTCACTGTATGTATATTGCATATGCCTACTTAGTTTTGTGTTGTTCCCCATTAAAATTCGAACCCCTTGATAGCAGACCTAGAAATTTCTTGGGCAATAAGTGATTACAGAGTTTGGCATTCAGTTCCAGTCCTTGGGCAGAAGAGGAACAAGTACATGGATCTTAAGCTGGAGGAGCATCAAAGGGCTGAATTATGAGAAGGAAGAGTGAAAAACTGGACTTTGCTTCCTACTATTATTGTGAATTATTCATAAAAGTCTAATGGAAAGGGAGCTACTTCTCTAGTAGCTCCAAGTTTATTTTTTCTCAAGTGCAGATCCAAAGAACAGTGCCTTAGAGTCAAGGGGCAGAATGTGTCCTTCTGGTAAAAGTAGGACTGACTAGAATTTTGAGGAATTGACTTCCTAGCAAACCCAAGTTCATCTCCCTTAAGAATAAAGAATCTAAGTCACAGGGCAACATGATAAATCTTAGGAATTACATCAAGCCATGAGAGGAAGAGAGAAAGGAAGAATTATATTGATGATTTAAAGGCTACTGTGAATCTTTAATGTATATTCTGTGGAATTAAATAAAGACTCTCTATTGGCTGTCATATTGAGTTCAGGATCTGGGGACTCTTATTCACATCTGTGAAAGCTGTGACATGAGTTATATTTGGTTTGATGTTCCAAGAGAAAAATTTAGATAGGAACATGACTATGTGGAGTCAGCTCAAATGGATTCTAGAGCCAATTGTTAAATTTTCAGGGTATTTATACTTTGGAAAATGTTACAAAGTATGGCTTGAATTATTGTTTTGTTGATTGTCTAAACTTAAGAAAGTAAGGGAGTAGCTGTTACTAATGCAAATTAAATGAAAAATTATATTATGGGTACTTTTTCCCCTCTAGAGAATTGGTTTGTAAATGTTTAAGAGTCAAACCTTGGGTAGAAGCAAAAATCAGCAGAGATGTATGATTTTTAAGATTCCTCTACCCTGTTGAACCCAGTGTTTGCCAACTTAAGGCATGAGGGACTAGATTATGTGTTACATAAATTAAACATGGTTCTTGTGATCATTACATTGCATCCTACTTGGAGGTATGACATATTCACATTTAACTATAATAAAAATTAATATACACTAAATATATCAAACGGGAACAAAATATTCGGAAAAGTAGATGAAAGGAAAGATCCTTTACAATTTTTCTTTGGTAGAGGGGACTTAGGGAGGGTTTCAGAAGATGGCATCAGTGGACTTACATGTCTTCTTGAATAAGAAAGATTTTGAAAGGTAGAGATGGAGAGAGTCAATTGTCAGACACTGGCAGAGGCAATAGTGTGAACCAAGTTGAGAAAACAAGGGACATCCACTAGAAATAGCCATTCACTAAGCAGGTTGAGGGTATTTGGCTGTGAATGGTGTGAGGAAAGGCTGAAGTTTGTTTGTAGCCAAATTGAGCTTGGTCAGTTTGTTTCGTGCCCTGAATGGAAACATTTCAAGCTGGTTTACTTTTAAAAAACCAAAATTGCCTCCACTTGGAACTTGCCATCGAAAATAAGTATTTTTACGCATTTTGATTTTGAAATTTTCCCATTGTTTCTGCCTCTTCAATCATAAGCCAAGTGTGAGCCCTATTCCAAGTCAGAAATATTTCTTTACTAGAAGTGGTATAAAAAATAAAGAAATCTCTCCAATCTTTCTAGTCCACACCAATTAGAGTATTTCCTTTTCCGTTTCATTTAGCATTATCCTAGTTTTAATATCTTTCCTCAACTATATTCCATAATAATTTCCTAAGGGAATGATGAGTCTTTTGTATTACATATCTCTATTAGCTTTCAAGTCTCTCATCGCCAGAAACACTTTTAGTGCAATAACCCAATTATTTCAAGGGAGATTGGAAACAGGGAAGCAACCTGCAAGGACAATTATGTTTGTGTGAAGCAGCTGGCAGGGAGATTGAAAGTTGTTTAAGGAGGGAGGGTTTGCCCACTGAGCTAGAGGAGAAAGAGAAATGGACAGGAAAAAATACTATCTCACATTTCCATATCCCTTTAAGGTTACTGATACTTTTTCCTCAGAACAACTCAGTGAGGGAGATATTACAAGAGTTATCCCACTGAGGAAGGCTGAATGGCATGATGGATAGAGTAGTGAACTTGGAATTAAGGAAAGCATGTTTGTGTAGTGTTGCCTGTGTGACTATGAGCATTTAACTTCTCCATGCTGCAGGCAATCTCTCAGAATATAGGTTGTAGAGAGGGTGTCAATTTGCTTTGGACAAAAGAGTTTTCTTACCTACCTCCCTAAATCAATGAAATCACAGGTCCAATCCCTATCCTCATCCCCATTTTAGAAGTGAAAAGTAGGGTTTTCAACCCATTCTCTCCTAATCCTAAATCCAATTTCCATGAAACCTAATTAAAGTGACACAGGAGAGTCAAAAGTGAATTATTTTGGTATCTAAGGGCATGGGATAATTGCCTTTTGGGGAGGAAAAAAAGTTGAGATCAAACAACTGGTTTTCCTACCTGTAGAATACCACATAAAAGATTTGATTTAAAACAAAATTTAAAACTTTGTTATAAGTTTTTTTTTTTTGGTTTTGTGCATGTTTATCTTCCAATAAAGGGCATATCCAGAGTAAGAGAAGGTGCCAGGGCTCAGAAACCAATCACATCAGCAGGTTGAGATCTCTTTAAGGGAAAAAAAATTATATTTGTCTAGGAAACTATAAAATAACTTAGACTTGGAACACATTCATATGTGGAAAAGAGACAGGATAGAGTTTAATGGCCTTCCACTGCTGGAAAAATTGCTTTACTGTGTGCCATTGTGGAAAATAACAAAGCAAGATGGTCAGCCAGTTAGTCAACTTGCATTTATTAAGTACCTACTATGTTCTAGCATTGGAGATACAAAGAAAAGCAAAAGAAATAGTCCTTGCTCACAAGGAGCTCACAGTCTAGTGGTAGTTTGGAAAAGGATTGGATTAGAAAAGTCATAAGGATCTAAGTTCTAAGCTTGGTTCTATCTTGATTAATTAGATATATGATTTGGACAAGGTCTTTTATTTCTCCAGTTGCCTCTCCTTATAATATAAGGAATATAATATAAGGGAAAGAATAATCACCTTCTGCCTGGCTGAGTTATTGTTAGGAACAAAATGAAAAAACAAACATAAAAGCGCTTAGGAAAAAAATAATAAATGT